>NC_137051.1:27849241-28151741 GCF_032717465.1 Coenobita brevimanus | reverse complement strand
GAGACACCATTTCACATCTTGTGAATAGAAGTTCCTAACCACTGAAAAATATGCCTCAGGAAAAGGAGATTAGCCTTCCCGAAGGTGGAGTTGCCAACTCCATGCAGCATGGGCAAGGATTTATCAAGAACATATTATATACTCCAGGTTTTGCCAAGAGGCTCTGCGTGTAAAAATTAGACAGAGTGATGTGTATCATCACGGTAGTTTTCCTTGAAGGAAAAAAAAAATATAGTAGTACAGTGAACAAGTACCAATAGTTTCATTCATTCCTGCACCTGCTCGGAGGTTTCTCAAACCTAGTGACTGGATTACCTGAGCCTGTTTGAAGATTAGTAAACTCACTGACAAAGTGATTTTTTTTTTTTTTTTTCACAATCTCCTGTTTCTAGGTGATTTTTAAAATTCGTCGAGAAGATATGGGTAGTTTGGAAAATCACAGGTATTCCATGGATTTTGCAAAATAACCGGACATTAACGGCAAATTCGCAAAATCACCAGGTTCTCGGTGAGTCTGGAAACAAACTAACCGGAGATTTTGAAAAATCGCCGATTTCGCAAATTCAGTGTAAAACACACACACAGATATATATATATATATATATATATATATATATATATATATATATATATATATATATAATCATCATCATCATCAGCTGTTTGAGTATCCACTGCAGGACCGGCCTATCATGACCGAAGTCGGGACGATACAGCCAATGTATCTCTATCAAGTGGCTTAGGCTGTCTGGTAGTGATCGTATGTAGGGTGAGAAGTGCTTGTAAGTGTAACTGTAGTGTTGTAGTGGCTTTGGATGTGTGTGTAGTCTGTGAATCAAGTGTAATCGGCCCACGCAAGCCGACTGGTTGCAAGCATACTTTATAGTAAGTGACACTGGTTCAACCACAGCACCCCCTGTGTCCACCAATGCAGTACGTGGCCGGATAAACACTCCCAAAGTTTATTACCCTGGCGGGAAGCGAACCCTGGTTCACCAGTGTACGAAACGCACACTCTACCACTGTACCACAGAGGCTCCATATATATATATATATATATATATATATATATATATATATATATATATATATATATATATATATATATATATATATACTGAGACTCAGCTGTCTGAGGCAACTGACAGCAGACCCTACTCTGTTTCCTCCTACTTTCTCTATACTCATTTCAAAACCAAAGGTGGCTGTTGTGTATATATACGCAACGACTTATCTTGCTCTCGTGTTCCTGAACTCAATTCTTCTGAATTCTCTACACTCTGGCTTCGGCTTTCCTGTCATTCTCTGACTAAAGATATCTGCGCTGTTTACTTATCTCCTAATTCTACAGACTATCAAAAATTCTTTGACTATCTTACTTCTACTATGAAACACATTCTATCTATTTCTTCTTTCTCTGAAAACACCATTCTAGGAGATTTCAATGTTCACCACCACCTTTGGCTCTCCTCTCATTTCACTGATCCACCTGGAGAACAAGCCTACATCTTTTCTCTCCTTAATGACCTAGAGCAGCTTGTACAGCACCCTACCCATATCCCTGACCTCCTTGGAGAGAGCTCCAGCATACTTGACCTCTTCCTTACAACTAATCCTTCTCCATACACTGTTAATCTTTTCTCTCCGTTGGGCTCCTCCGATCACAACCTTATCACCTTAACCTGTCCTATAGCTCCGGTATGGCCTGTGGACCCTCCAAAGAAACGTTGTCTGTGGCACTTTGGAGCCGTGGATTGGGAGGCCCTCAGGCAGTACTTCTTTGATTCTCCCTGGAATGATTATTGCTTCCATAGCCGGGAGCCATCTGAGTGTGCCTTGCACATTACTGAGGTTATTCTCTCGGGCATGGAAGCATACATTCCTTTCTCATATCCTCTGACTAATGCAAGAAAGCCTTTGTTTAATCACACTTGTTCTAATGCTGTCCGCAACAAGGAGAGGCCCTATAAAATGTACCGGAGCCAACCCACCCCTGAATCACACCTTTTGTACATTTCTGCCCAGAATCGTGCTAAGTCTGTTCTTCACTCTTCTAAAAATAATTTCATCCATCCTAAATGCTCTTAACTCTCCAACTCGAAATCTTCCTGCTCCTTCTGGCACCTTGCCAAAAACCCTTCTAACAACCTTACCTCATCATCTTTCCCTCCTCTTTTCTACTCTAATGGCTCTGTAGCTATTTCTTCTATTGATAAAGCAGATCTCTTCACTCAGACTTTCTCCTCCAATTCCACCTTAGATGATTCCGATGCTGTTCCTCCATAACTTCCCCCCTCTGACTTCCTCATGGCTGACATTAAAATTTCTTCAGCTGATGTATTTTCTGCCATCACAGGCCTCAATACTAATAAGGCATATGGGCCTGACGGAGTCCCTCCTGTTGTTCTCAAGAACTGTGCTTCTGTGCTTACACCCTGCCTAGGCAAACTCTTTTGTCTTTGTCTGTCAACTTGTACCTTTCCTTTTTGCTGGAAGTTTGCTCTCATTCAGCCAGTCCCAAAGAAGGGCGACCATTCCCAACCCTCTAACTATCGTCCAATTGCTTTAACATCCTGTATCTCAAAAGTTTTCGAGTCAATTCTTAATAAAAAAATTTTAAAGCATCTTTCCTATCACAACCTTCTTTCTGATCGTCAGTATGGGTTCAGTCAGGGACGCTCCACTGGCGATCTTCTCACCTACCTTTCAGATCCTGGTCATTCACCTTTCGGGACTTTGGTGAAAGATTTGCCATTGCACTTGACATCTCAAAGGCTTTCGATCGAGTCTGGCATAAATCTTTAATTTCCAAACTGCCCTCTCACGGTTTCTATCCTTCTATCTGTGCCTTCATCTCTAGCTTCATTTCTGGTCGTTCTATAGCCGCTGTTGTAGACGGTCATCGTTCTTCTCCTAGATCTATCAATAATGGTGTTCCTCAGGGCTCTGTCCTATCACCAACTCTCTTCCTTTTATTCATCAATGACCTTCTAAGCTGTACATCTAACCCTATCCATCCATACACTGATGACTCCACCCTGCACCTTTCCATTCGGTTCCTGCAACGTCCATCTCAGCAGTTACTTCAACAAACAAGGGATGAGGCTATGGCACACCTAATGTCTGACTTGGCTCGTATCTCTGACTGGGGTAAAAATAACCTGGTTGTTTTTAATGCATCAAGGACTCGGTTTTTACACCTGTCAACCCGACAAAATCTTCCACAGGTGTACCCACTAATGTTTAATAACATTGAGCTTAATCCTGCATTATCCTTGAACATGCTGAGGGTTTCATTTACACGGGACTTATCTTGGAAAGATCATATTACATCTCTTGTAAAATCTGCTTCTGAGAGATTAGGTGTGCTAAGCCGACTCCGTTCCTTCTTTACCCCTGCACAATTGTTGGCTCTATACAGAGGTTTTATCCACCCCTGTGTGGAGTACAGCTCTCATGTGTGGGGATGCTCCCCACATACAGCTCTTCTCAATAGGGTGGAGTCAAAGGCGTTTCGTCTCATTAACTCTCCTCCTCTTACTGACTCCATTCAACCTCTGTCTCTTCGTCGCACTGTTTAAATTATCTTTTTTCTATCGCTACTTCAATGGTCACTGCTCCTCTGAACTGTCTGTTTGCATTCCTCCACCTCTACGACGGGCGAGTAGCACCCGTCTAGCAGCAAACTCTCATCCCTTTTCTGTCCAACTCTCTAATGCAAGAGTTAACCGTTACTCCCAGTCCTTCATTTATGCAACAGGTCAACTCTGGAACTGTCTCCCTCTGTCTGTATTTCCTGTTTCCTATGACCTCCAGTATTTCAAACGCAGTGTGTACAGGCATCTCGAAATGATCGGATCTTGAATTTGATTTTCTCTTGTATTTTGTTTTTCTCTTGGCAGGAACAATAATTGCTGGCTCGTGGCCTTAGGTTCTTTCTTCTTCGGATAAATAAAAAATACACACACACACACACACACACACACACACACACACACACACACACACACACATATATATATATATATATATATATATATATATATATATACACACACACACACACGACTGCTACCCAAAAGGGTATCTGGACAATTGCCCCCCAGACAGTTGCCCCCTGGACATCTGCCCTCGGACAACTGCCCCCTGGATGACTGTCCCCTGGATAACTGCCCCCATAGGATTATTTCCCCCCGGGCAACTGATCCCCGGATACCTGCCCTCGTGGGATAATTGCCCCCCTCGGATAACTGCCCCCCAAACTGGCAGTACAACAAACATACGTCAAAGCCACCAATACAAAACATGTTTAGTAAGCTGGCCTTATGAAGAGCAAACCGTGTTCGTCGACCCACAGTGTCATTCTTGCTGTTCCAAAAACATAAACCAGCCTGATCAGTTGAAGTGTTGGCTGGTTATGACAGCTTCCATTCTGACAGTCTGTCGGAGTTGTGGGGTGAAGCCGGTTGTATTAGTCTGTGGTCGCCAACCAGACCAGTACGTTGCATTACTGCTGGCTATAGTTGTGATTTGCATATCTAGCAACGGTGTAGGTTCATCCAACCATGGAGTTCATTCCAAGTGGGTGTGGCAAGCCAAAGCTCATTTACGAAGGTAACATATACGTGAAGCAAAAGACCTTAGCTAATGACGTGGTGTCCTATGAGTGTGAAAGACGTCGACACAACAACTGTAAGGCCAAGCTCAAGGTGCGTGATGGAGAAATTGTTGGCAGCTTCAACACACATACACATGCTGTCAAGGTGGGTCGTCCAGAAATGCCAGCTGTTCGGCGTGCCATCAAAAATCAAGCAATCAGCTCACACGGGACTTCGCAGCAGATCATCAGCCAAGCAGTTCAGGGTATTTCAGAGGATGCCTCAGTACAGTTGCTATCAATAGAACACATCAGACGGGATGTTTGCCGCCATAAACAGAATGTCAGTGGACCTAATCCATTACCATCAAGCACTGCTGATACGAACATACCCGACGAATAGTCACTGCTGGTGGAGAGGAGTTCCTGCTGAATGATAACGGCCCGACACAACAGCGTATGCTAATTTTTTCCACTAGAAAGAACCTACAACTTCTGCAAAACTCAGTGAATTAGTTCGCTGATGGAACATTCAAAGTGGTGCCAGTGATTTTCTACCAGCTTTATACTGTTCATACGTTAATACACAACCAAGTATTTTCATGTGTTTATGCTCTGTTGCCGAATAAGCAGCAATCCACTTACCGGGAATTATTCGAACAGCTGCTGCAAATCAACCCAATGCTGAGCCCAGACACTGTGCTGATCGACTATGAACAAGCCTCAAAGAGTGCTATTGAGTCATGGTTTCCTGGAGTGACAGTGAATGGCTGCTTTTATCACCTCTCGCAAAGTGTCTACCGTAAAGTGCAATCCGAAGGACTCCAACCATATCAAGCCAATGCGGAGTTTGCACTTAAAGTGTGCATGTTGCTGGCCTTAGCCTTCGTTCCGCCCAACGAAGTGCTGAATGGCTTCGAAGTACTTCAGGAAATTATGCCCCCCGAAGCTGATCCTGTCATGGACTACTTCGAAGACACATACATCGGGAGGATAAGGCGACAAGCTAGGCGAGCTCCGTTATTCCCGATTGACATGTGGAACATGCATGGCCACCTGATGGAGGACTTGCCTCACACCAATAACGCCGTTGAAGGGTGGCACAACCACATACAGTCAAGCATATCGGCGTACCACCCAAACGTATGGAAATTTCTCCAGACACTGAGAAAAGAGCAAGCCCTCAACGAAGTGGTCATCAACCAGATGTTGGTAGGTCATCTGCCACCACCAATAAAAAAAGGATATCAGGACTTGATGCAGAGGATTTTCAACATCGCCAGACAGTTTGAAGAACGAGACATCGTTGATTATCTGCGGAGCATCGCTCACAATTTGCAGTTTTAATTTTGGAAGTGTATGCATGCACCTTTTCAACATCGACATGACCTATGTGACATGACATGTGACCTGACCTATGTTTCAACGACCTGATTATATTGTAAGAAAAATACATTTATAAAAAAATACATTTATAATAATTTTTGGTTCTTGCATGTGGTGGATGCGGGGGCAGTTATCTGCGGGAGACAATTATCCTACGAGGGCTTAGGTTAGGTTAATGTAGATGAAAGCTAAGTTATGTTAGGCGATCATATAAATTAACCTAACCCAAGCTAACCTAACCTAACCTAATCTAAACTTAACCTAGATTATCCCAGCCTAACCTAACCGCAGCTTAAATTAACCTAACCTTAATTAACCCATCCTAATATATACTCATTTCACGAATTCACTAGGGATTTCATGAAATCACTGGTTACACAAATTCCATTTAACATAATGTATGTAATATATTCCAGTGGGGGCGCTGGTGGTCCCTGACCGGTGACGGTCTCACCCAGGTTCCCTGCCCGGTCACCCCCAGCCCCATTCCGGCTGCTTTTTTACATCATTATCACAAATGTTAAATGTATTTTTGCCATCTGTAACGAGATGGAATCGTTTACGTCATACATATTGTTCCAGTTTTCAGTTGCTCTTTATTTCCATCACGTACCCTGGATTTCAGTATAATTACCCTACCTACAAGGTAGGGTAGTGGATGTTGGAGTGGCCCTGGTGAGAGAGGGTAGTGTTTGGAAACTCCCTGTACTGTTGTTTGCAGATGATACTGTGTTGTTGAGGGAAGACGAAGGGGAGCTGCAAGGCTTGGTGGATGAGTTTGAGAGAGTGTGTAAGAAACGGAATCTAAAGGTGAATGTAGGGAAGAGTAAAGTGATGGTCTTTGAGAGAGTTGAAATCAGTGAATGTACATACAGCGAGGTTGGATGGTGAGGAATTGGAAAATGTGAGTATGTTTAAGTACTTGGGTAGTGTGATGAGTAAGGATGGAGGTTTGGAGGGTGAAGTTCTTGAAAGGGTACAGCAGGGAAGAAAAGTTGCTGGTTCTTTGAAAGTAGTGATAAGAAACAGGGAAGTGAGCATGGAAGTGAAAAAGTTACTACATGACAGTATTGTGATACCAACTCTAACGTATGGAAGTGAAGCTTGGACGTTGTTGGAAGGACACAAGTCAAGAGTGAGAGCAGTGGAAATGAGTTATTTAAGAGGAGCCTGTGGAGTCACATGGAGAGACAGGCTGACGAATGAGGATATAAAGGAGCGTTGTGGTGTGGATGTGGATGTGATAGGAAGCGTTATGAGGAACACACTGAGGTGGTTTGGCCATGTGGAGAGGATGGAGGGTGAAAGACTGACGAAGAGAGTGTATGTGAGTGAGGTGGAGGGGGAAAGAGGGAGGGGGAGGCCGAGGATGAGATGGAGGGATGGGGTGGAGAGGTATATGAGAGAGGGGGGTGTGAGTTGGGAGCAGGGCAGTGAAATGGCGGGGGACAGGGCGATTTGGAGGCGATTTGTTTGTGGCCACCCCAAACGGGATTGAGGCGTCTGGCAATAGATAGATAGACAAAGAGAAAATTTATTTAATTTTCCTCTGTTTCTTTTTGTTCCCGTTCGTCTTACCACCGCTCAGTGCCACGGCCTTACGTATTTACACCTGAGTTGATTGGCCTGATAATTACCATGCATGTCTCTGAGCCTGAAATATTGACACACCTTTCTCATATTTTCAGTTAAGGCATTAAAAATTTACTTTGGCGCCACCCCCCCCCCCAAAAAAAAAAAAAAAAAAAAAAAAGCTAAAAGACTGGCAAGAACCACCAATGGACGCGAAATTGCAAGCCACCAAAACAACCATCGCAAAACAGGCACGTGATCTTTTCAGCTTCGGAAGCTGTTGAGGTTTATAATGGTCCTTTAGCCTGGTTGCTGTGGGACTGGTTCGCTTCAAATACATATAGGTATTTCCATACTCGCATAACAAGCAAACTCCGAAAAATGACATGCATTTCCTGGCAACTGTTGCCTATCTAGTTAGGATTATTATTCTGGTCATCGCTAGACGATCTTATTCAGCTGACGGAAAATAATGATAAAAGAAGAGTAAAAACTTTCTGGATTAAAAATATCCCAGACAAAGGATTTTATTCTGGTTGCTGCCGGAAGATTATATTCAACAGATGGAAATTCTGACCGGAGAAGAATGAAGAAGGCACTTACAGTATGAATTTAAATTATTTGTATCAGTAGGTGTGGTAGCGCTTATTATGTAGGCATGACTCAGGTTCCGACGACGTCACGTGCCGTACATAATGTATACAGGCCTGCGTACGAAAACACTTGTGAAATCCAGCTTTATGCATACAAACTAAAACACCTTTGTTATTTAAATCTTCACAAAGCCCCGGCAACCTTAGTAGGATTCACAACTAGGGTCGCTGTAAAATCAGTTTTGTTCTTTCTGTCTACTTCAGTCATAATTCCAAAATGCTATAAGTCGTACACGAGTATGTCTCGCACTGAGACGCTTAGTAATAACGACCGTAGATGTTTCCTTTATAAGAAGTGCAGAATTCGAGCCACAGTACGCGAGTTGCCGCCTAAAACATTCTATAGCACTCACACGTCTTCCAGATATGTAAAGCTCCACGGATTCTTGTTGCTCAATGCCACATAAGGCCAATGAAGGGAAAGTGGGTCTATGATGGAAGATAGATCCAAGGTGGCCAGTGGGTCGGGGGAGAAATGGGTCCATGGGGGAAAATAGGTCCATGGGAAAAATAGGCCGATGAAAAAAATAGGTCCATGGGAAGAATAGGTCCATGGTGAAAGCGGGTCCATGCGGGAAAAATAGGTCCGTGGAGGATGTGTCTAAGAGAGAAAATGGATCCAAGGGGAAAAATAGGTTCACAGGTGCGAATAGGTCACTGTTGAAAGTAGGTCCATGGTAAAATAGGTCCATGGGGAAAATAGGACCAATGGGAAGAATAGGTCTATGCAAGAAAATAGGTCCAAGGTGAAAATAGGATCAAAGGGGAAAATAGATTCATGGGGGAATATAGATCCACAGGGGAAATGGTCCAAGGGTAGAAATTTGTCAAGGTAGGAACGGATCCCTGAGGCGACATGCGGTATATATATATATAGGTGGGGGTTGGCACCATGGAGGAGTAGCCGGAGACAAGTTTTTGTGCTAAAAGCCTCCATAAAAATTATCCTAAACTATAGAAGAATATTGAGGTAATTGTTAAGATATAGACTTGAAAAAACTAGTGATGTAAAAAGCACAGAAACAAGATAGCATTTGGGATGGGAGGAAATTCAGAGTCCTATACCCATTACTGCGGTACATTCCACCAGCTACAAACGATTTGTGATTACAGTGTGAAGTCAGATTTATGTTTCCTCGTGTATTAAGCCATGTGTGATGGTTTTTGTCCGCACCAGTTTTCCAAGAACTGAATAGTGGATAAAAGCATGCTTAGGCTATTTTACTTGCCTTGGCAAATACTTCGTTGCCCTGATAACCATAGCGATTAACTGAACAGTATCCAGTCTCCTGACAGACTACGGTAGTTACCAACACACTGACCATCACTCACTTGCATATTTCCTGTGACAGAACTCATTAGTAGACTGAATGTGTGAAAATACTAATTGGTGCTCGTAAAAGAAATCGTTTTTTTTTTTTTTCCTGGTCATCTCTGGAAACTGACATGCATTGCTTTTTACAGCATAAACACCGACAGCATTATGACATCATGTTGTTACTGCTTGATGATTTTATTCAATTTACACATCCGGTAGTGAAGGAGTAAAGGAAGACCATTATTAATCTCACCAGTTCTCTTAGAATGAATGAATAAAATCTTCCGGAGATACTGTAAATAGGGTAAAATATAACTACTCATGAACTTTGCTTAATAGCAGTGTGATACTCATCCCTACGTGCCTTTTTTACAATTAACAGAGCAAACTTTTATTATTTTTTTTTTTTCCCGAGTGCGTGAAGTGAGGAGAGATATGACCCTTTGGCTCAGGCAATGGACTAACAAAAAAGCAACAGCAAGTGCGTAAAAAATATGTTCCGTATTAATGTGTTACTGTTTTTTGTTTTATTAATTAGAAAGATTAGTTAAATAAAGCATTTTTAGTGTAGTAGAAATTTCGTGTGACTAGCGAATGCACTATTATGTTCGTGACGTCACAGTCTACGAGTACTATGTTTCACAGTAGGACAAAAACAGCTCATCTATAATCTGTAGGCTTACCTTGCTCAGGGACTTTGACCTTGGCGTGTTGGCCTGTAAACAAATTGGTCAGTCCATTGCTTGGCCCTCAAACTTTTGGCCACTTTAGTTAAAATCATGTTAAAACTGTTTTCGTTATTCTGTTCACACACAGACACACATGGTTAGAAATTATGATCGTACCATGTGACCCTGACTGTTGGTCGAATGATGTTGAAATCGAATCCCTCTATCCTTGCCCTATCCTCAACCCTTCCACGTAATTTTGTCAAATTCGGATCAAAACTGTTTAAGCTAACCTTGCCATATGATCTTGACTATTGACCTTTGACTGTGACCTTGGCCTATGGCTGACTTGTTTAAAAATCAAATCCCTTCATTTTTGCTTTTCTCTGAACCCTTCGTCAAAGTTTGGTTTGAATCGTTTTAAAACTATTTAAGTTGGCCTTGCCAGGTAACCTTAACGTTTCACCTTTTGTTCCGCCAGGTTTGGTCCAAATAAGCTCAGTACTCTTAGAAATTGTATTCACACACAGATAAACGGCTCGAGCTTTGACCTTGCCCTGTCATTTGACCTTGCACTGGTTAATTTCAAATAAAATTCCCACATTATTGCTTTCAGCCCCTCCATCAAGTATGATCTAAACTGGATAAAAGCTGTTTAGTTGACCTTGCCATGTGAACTGAACTTCCGACCTGTTGTTCTATAGAGCTATATGTCAACCGCTTGCCTGATCTTCAAGGCTTACACCATATTTGGTTAAAATTGGATTAAAACAATTATTTTGTCACACACACACACACACACACACACACACACACACACACACACACACACACACACACACACACAGCAAAACAATACTTGGGCGCAGCTGTGATTATGGTGGTTTTCTCTCGAGTTGTATCTCATCATGTGTGTCCATCTCTGTACTTTCCTTGTGCAACCAACTCGGAATCGCTAGGCTACCTGAATAGCCCACATCGCGTCACTGAGCCCCTTGCCAGCAATTAATCTTTTGTGGCGATGTGGTCATGTTTATGTTCAGTATATTGACTTTAGACTTACTTTAATGCCACTTAGCTTTATTTGACCTTAAATTACATCTGATTAACTTAATTTGCAGACAGTACGAATGGTAGGCCTGGGTGAAAATAATGGACATACAGTAAGTGTACTGAAATTCATTTAGCAATTGCTGGCAAAGGAGGCAAAGATCTGGTTAAAAATAAAGATGGTTGCACTGCATGTGAACTTAACAAAAACAAACAAACAAACAAACAAACATATGAGTGATCTACCATTAACATCCATACCAGTCGCTCACCCTCCAACTTCTTTGCTACGGCCTATGCCTGTGTGGGACACCGCTACTTAAAAAAAAGAACATCATTATACGTTATTTTCACGCTAGCTTTTATTCAGACATTGCTGTAAGAACTAATTAGAACAAACTGCTGAGGTACCCTTTTAATGGAAGCTCTGAGGCAACTACCCCACTGGCCTCATGGTTAAGCCGCCACTACTCATTTTGTACATAGTACATGTCACAAAGAATCTTGGCGCCGAGTCGAGGCTACTTTTCTGTCACTTTAAAGTCTGTGTCTCGTACTAGTTTGGTAAACCTAATATAAGATTCGTAATATTAATCATGTCGTCAGTCTCCGTTCATTAAAGAAGAGTTATCCATAATATCTCATTTTCTTTCAAAAGTCATGAACTAGTTTGGAACATAAAGTTTGAGGGATACCTCCTTTATATCGGTTAAATTAGATCGGGCAACCAACCTATGTACTGTACTATCACGATCCAAAGTTTCTTTACCCCCCTGAGTGGAGGAAGGTCGAAGCCAAGGTTGAAGAAATGACGGGCCACCGAACACAGGCCAGTTCATGATGGAGGGGTTCACTAACCTGAAACTTAGGATAATAAGAATCACCCGGATGAAACACACGAGCCTATTTATGAATCACGGTATCATGAACCATTATTAGTCTTGTATACTGGCAGTGTCCGATCATCTGGTCTTGCTACAACTTTGGCTTCGACCTTCTTCCACTCAGGGGGGTAAAGAAACTTTGGATCGTGATAGTACTTGCTCTCCCACTCACAGGACACTCTCCTCGGGTCTCATCACGAAGTAGTACAGGACTATATACATCTTGACATCCCTCCCTCCTCCCACTTTTACCCCTCCCAGTATGTCTTCACTCTCTGTATCCGTCTCATCATAAGACTTGACCTCTGCATCACAGCGGTCATCATCCCCATTGCTTGTCCATTTTACCTGTTGTATATTTGCCATCTTCTTGACAGGCATAACATTTTTCTCGCCCTTGTCTCCCCCCAGCAGCTCCGACCTCTTGAAATGGTACAAAACCGAGCCATGCTTATCATTTTTCACTGTCCTTGGTCCACCAGAATAGTCAGCGTGCTCACTGAATTCAGTCTGTGTTCTGTTACCGATAGCATTCATATGCATGGTGTCTGCTTCGCCATACAATGTCTAACCACATTTCTGTCCACTGCCCCATCCTTTTCCTCCCGACTGATTGTTATTCCTCTAATGCCACCCACCTCAATCGGATCCGGCGCAATCATGTCCCTGGTGTGGCTTCCTGACTCCAACGAATTCATGCAACACTAATCCACTCCAGCTCTCTGGCAGAGATCCCGTCAGTATCCGTGCTGACCATATCACATCCCTCCCTGCTGACCCACTGCCTTCTGTATGGACACGTACAACTCGTGCTAGCCTATTGTTTATACACCTTCTACCTTTGTTCTTGGTCGTCCACCTACTCTTTCTCAGTTCAACATCACTGAAACCCTTAACTCAGTCCGTACCTACCCTATGCATCCCGTTCACGTTTTTACTGACGGCTATGTGCCTTACCTTTACTAAATTTGCTTCTCCCACCGTCTGCACCTCCCACCGTTTCCCCAGCTGGGCAAATGTGAACTGTTTACTCTTATCTCTACCCTTGACTTTCTTCGCTCTCGAAAACTCTCGGGCCTAATAATCAGCGCGTCCGAAACAGATCTCATCCTTCTTCGCAGTCCCCCTCCCACCTTCCCTTTCCTCTTTTCACCTCCCTATACTCCCGACTCCATAAGGCTCACGTCCATCTCAGGCTCTAACTTATCCGGATCCCAGCCCATGTTCGTCACACCCGATACGACCAGGCAGATCGTCTGGCCCGAGCTGTCTGCAACCTACCCCTCCCTGCCATTCGTCTCCCTGTGTCCAAGGCAACTGTCCGGAGAATCGTTCTAGAGGGGGCTAAGGAGGACCTAGACCTGCGTATTGATGCTGAACGGCCCACCAGCGTCACCATCCAGCACTATGAGAACTACTGTGAGGTGAAACACACCTACGGCAAGCACCTGCCCCTCACCCTCAGCTGTGATGCGGCTGTCGTCCGCATTCGCCTGGGGTATTGTTTCCTGGGGGAAGTCACTCAACGACTGGCCACTGACAAGCCCTACTGTAACGCATTCATGGATGACTCATAATTCCATTACACCGTTAACTGCATGTATGTGTGTGTATGTGCACATAAATATGCATGCATATGTATATAAGCATAGAGTATACGTTGTTTCAAAGTATATAGGTATGTAAGTAAATACATGAATGTATGTGCATATGTAGACTATGAACAGTATATACTGTACATGTGTAAACCTATATGTGTGTATGTGAACGTATATATATATATATATATATATATATATATATATATATATATATATATATATATATATATATATATATATATATATGTGTGTGTGTGTGTGTGTGTGTGTACTCGTATGTGAACGTGTGGGAATATACATGTTTATGTATGTATGTATGTGTGTTTCTGTGTTATCTATTTACATGCGTGTGTACATATGTACATACATTTATAGCATACAGTTAAGAAGCAGGATTTGCCAGATAGGTAGTCGAGAAGCTTCTCACTGATTCCTGATGTTTCCCGTAGGCTAGTACTGGTACGAGTTGGAGTTACCAGTTTGCCTGCTGTTTGTGAGCGTAGTTATTTCGTATTTTGTACATTAATTTTTGTGCTCTTTTTCTCAATAATGTTTTTTTTATGTTATTGTTTGTTAAATTATGCAATTTAATTTAAATTTGTATGTTAAATAATTTAGAGTGCTGTGCAGTGTGGGAGAGCTCTGGCATGTTTTGGTTGTCTCCGAGTTGGTAACTGTGTTCTCTCTGGAATACACTAAAACTGTGGAAAAATGTAGAAGTTCCTACAGTAATGCAAGCATATATAAAGATGGGGAAGAGGCTAGAACGAATTCAGTTGCTTTTCAGTTCAGTTTGAGTGTAGAGCAGTGTCAGTGCAGTGTCAGTGTAGTTCGTATATTTTCGGTACTTGTGAAAACAATGAAGTTGGCAAGAATTAAGTGTAACTGCAGTTAATGAAGATTGTATAGCTCTGGTCCTTGTGAAAACAGTGAAGTTGGAAAGCATTCAGTGTAATTATTTGGAAAATAAAGACAGTGAACGTAAGAAGCCAATTTTAATTTACGACGCCTCACCTGATCCTGTGTACTGTACACCTAACAGCTGACCATAGGAAGAACAACTCACTGGGCAACGTCCTTCCTATACTGGACTATTGCTGTTGGAGCCTGTGGCAGTGTGGGGTGGGGACGTAACACTGGTGTCAGGAGTGTGGATTATTAAGGGCTGCAGTGAGCCTAACCTACGACATGGAGGCAGGTGTGCAGACAAGATCCCGAGCTGGACAGGAGGACGAGGTGTCATTAGCAGCAAATATGAAGTTATTACAAGCTTCAAAGAAAGAACTTATAGAACAATTACAAGCACAAAGTGTACAACTACAAGCACAGAATGAAGGACAGAAAGAACTCAAAGAACAATAACAGCCACAGAATGAAGGACAGAAAGAACACAAAAGAACAATTGCGGACACAGAATGAAGGACAGAAAGAACTCCAAGAACAATTACAGGCCCAATGTGAAGAACAGAAAGAGCTCAGGAACAAAATAAAAGAACAGTTGCAAGCACAGAGTGAATAGCTAGAGGCACAAAATGAAGAACAAAAAGAACAATATGAACAGCTTCAGGAGGCATTACAGGGGCAACAGAGGGAATTACAGTTGAGAATGTGAGGACAGCTACATACTTTCATGGGGGAAATGAAGGAAGAACAGCAATAGTTTAAGGAGGAAGTAGATGCCAAACTAGAGCAGCAGAAGTATGAGGTAAGCAGTAATGTGATGTAGTGTAAACAGCATGTAGACGAACAGTTGAAGTCAATTAGTGAGGAAATAGTGACAGAGTGCAAACAGCATGTAGACGATCAGTTGAAGACAATAAGTGAGGGAATAATGATGGAGTGCAGACAGCATGCAGATAACTAGTTGAAGCATGTTTTTTTTTTTTTTTTTTTTTTTTTTAATGTGCTCGACTCTGGGCATAGGCTTCTCAGCCTGCTCCCAAGGCCCAGTAGTCCTACATATCGTACACCTCTACATGCGAATCGACCATGTGAAGATAATTAGTGAGAAAGTTAAGGTTGTAGAGAAATACTGCACTGCTGTGCCTCAGGTTAGTGTACCTGGAGCATATGAAATGAATGGACAGCATATGGTGAATCTTGACGGATCCCAAGCATCTACAGGTAGCATTATAAGGTTGAATAATGAGAATGTAGATTTAAGTCCTGGACTTAATTATGATGCCCCAGTTTTTAGACCCCAAACCAGTGAAGGCGTGGCTATAATGGGGGTCCAATTAAAAAGAAATCTCCGGAATCTGATGGTAGAGTATCTTGGGAAGCTTACCGTGCACAGTTTGAGTTACCTGCGGATCAGAATGGTTGGGATGATAGGCAGAGGGCAGTGCAGCTTGTTACTAGCCTTAAGGGTGCTTCAGTGGAAATTCTGGGCCAGATGTCAATGATGGAGAGGAACAGTAATCAGTCCCTAGTAGAAGTGCTGGAGCGCAGGTATGGAACCATGTACCAGACTGAGGTTTACAGACCATGATTTCGGAGCCATGTTCAGGCTTAAGGAGAATCCCTACAGCAGCTTGCTCATGCCCTGGAGAGTATGGCATACAAGACATACCCTGGAGCAGGATGTAACCTGTTGGCTATTCTTCTGAGGAACCAGTTCATTCATGCTCTTGGTAGTGCAGAGTTGAAAGTGCAAGTGAAGCAGGCACAACCAAGAAGCATGCAAGAAGCACTAGCCAGGCTCTAGAATTTGAGTCCTACGTCTGGTCCAGTACATCCACTTTTCAGGTAGGTCATAGTGCAGGATTCAAGGCAAGGAAGGGGCAAGTATGTGAAACTGAAAAATTTGTAGGAAGTTGCCGGTATTGTGAAAATCCAGGACACAGAAAAGCGGACTGCTACAAATGGAAGAGGGAACAGGAGAAGGCCGGAGGAGGCTGCTGGTTCTGCAGGAAGCTGGGACACAAGAAGGAGGATTGTCACAAATGGAAGGAGCAAGAACAGAGCAATGCAAGGAAATCTTCAGTTGCAACAAAAGCGTGTTGGACGTGTAGTGAGGTGGGACACTTCATTTCTGAGTGTCCGAAGAAGAAAAAGGATGATAAGAAGAAGGCTGCAGAAGACCAGAAAGAAGCGGAAAACTAATGGAGGCTGGTGTTAGGGGGCAAACACCAGCCAGCTCTTCCCAAGTCGCCCCACCACCGAGAAAATGCAAGAGAATGGCAATTGACAGTGTGCGAATAGATGGAAGGATAGACGGAAAGAAGTGTTCCCTGGTGACTGATTCGGCCTTAGAGCAGACTTTTGTGAGGCCTTATGTGTTACATCATCGGTATCTGCCTGAGTCACCAGAACTACTGTGTGGCGTAACTGGGCACAGCACGGAACTGAGGGGACCTGTGGATGTCTGGATTGAATTGGCAGGGCAAGAGGCTACTCTACCAGTCTACATGGCCGAAATGGAGGATCCTTGCCTTCTGAGTCTGGACTATTTTATGTTCATGGGATGTGAGCTGGACCTCTGTTCCATGAAGCTGAAGGTTCGAGGAAAGTCGGTTCCCTCCCGGCAGTCAAACATACCAGTTCTGGTGGCGAGGTGAGGGTGCTCCGCACCACAGTGATACCCCCAAAATCAGAACTGTTGCTCCAGTGTAAGGTGAGCAGCTCTTTTGACAGCTGTCTAGGGATGGTGGAGCCTGATGAACAAAGCAAGACAAAGGCCAGAGTGATGGTGGAGAGAAATCTGGTGGAAACAGGTGCAGGTGATGTGCCAGTTGTGGTGGCCAACTTCTCCCGTGAGCCACAGAAGATCAACGAGGAAGAAAGTCTGGGACTGTTCCCAGTGGTGGACCCTGAATGGCATCAGAGGAAGGCCTGTAAAAGGAGTAAAGTCAAAGAAGATGGGTAACTGCCAGAGCACTTACAAGACCTTTTCTCAGGGAGTTGCCAATGCTTGGATGGCTCATAAGTACTGAAGTTGAGGCAGCTGCTAACTGAATTTGCTGATGTCTTTTCCACCGAAGACCTAGACCTGGGATGCACTGATCTGGTGGAGCATTGTATAGACACCAGAGATCACTGCCCGATTAAACAACCAGCATGGAGGATGACGACAGCCCAACAGCAAGAAATGAAGAAGGTGATGGAGAATCTCCAAAGTCAAGGAGTGATAGAAAAGTCCAGCAGTCCTTGGCCATCAGCAGTTGTTCTGGTAAGGAAGAAGGATGGCTCAGTAAGGTGCTATGTACATTATCGAGCCCTGAGTGATGTGACAGTGAAGCATGCATATCCCTTGCCAGAACTGATGACACCCTAGATGCTCTGTCGGGTGCTAAGTGGTTCTCCACTGTAGACATGAAGGCAGGATATCATCAGGTCAAGGTTGCAGAGAGGGACAAAGAGGAGACAGCCTTTTCATAGGGGCGGGGTTTATGGCAATTTAAAGTGATTCCATTTGGCCTATGAAATGCCACAGCTACTTTTGAGCATCTCATGGACCGCGTACTTGAAGGCCTGCATTGGCAAACAGCTCTCATCTGTCTGTACAATGTAACCGTGTTTGGATGGATTTTCAACCAGGAATTGGAGAGGCTGTCGGAGGTGTTGAACAGGATCCGTGCAGTGTATCTCAAGCTGAACCCCAAGAAGTGCTACTTGTTTCAGAAGGAAGTAAAGTACCTGGGACACAATGAAGGCAAGAGCGGCGTCCATACTGACCCAGAGAAGGTGGCAGCTGTGGAAAACTGGCCAGTTCCAACTTACGTGAAGGAGCTATGGAGTTTCCTTGGCTTGTGTACCTACTACCGGCGTATTGTCAAGGACTTTGCAATGATAGCTGCAGCTCTTCACAAGCCGTTGGGGAAGAGGCAGAAGTTTGCGTGGACAGCAGTGACTCAGAAAGCCTTCAACAAACCAAAGCACGCATTGGCAAGCTCTCCAGTATTGCCGTACCCTGATCAGAGTCAGCCATTTATCTTGGACTGTGATGCTAGTGAGCACGGTATTGGTGGAGTCCTGCCGAAAGAAAGAGTATGTGGTAGCTTATTACAGGAAGAAGCTCAGCCCACTGGAGCGGAACTACTGTGTGACCCATAGGAAGCTCTTGACAGTGATGAAGAGCCTTGATTTCTTCCATCCCTACTTGTATGGGTCCTACTTCATTTATCAGGACGGACCATGCAGCACTCAAGTGGCTGAAAACGCTAAAGAATATGGAAGGACAACTGGCACACTGGCTCGGGAAGCTAGTACATGGCAATGCTGACAGCCTGAGTCATCGGCCTTGTGATCCAGAGTTCCAGCAGTGTAGTTAAAAAAGATCATAGTAAGAAATGCAGCCTTACTGGAATGACAGGGCTAACGTCAGATGAAGAAGACCTGAAGAGGATGCAGATGGAGGACGCAGATTTATAACCAGTGCTAGAGTGGCTGCAACAGAGTACAGTGCAACGATCTTGGGAAGAAGTTTCCAGGTTAAGCCCTGCGACCAAGAGCCACTGGAGTCAGTGGGACCTTCTTCGTTTGAACAACGAACTGCTGGAGCATCAGTGGAAGACACTCGATGGCCTCAGCAAGTATTGGCAACTGGTGGTTGCAAAGAAGATGAGGTGCGAGATCTTGGATGAGTCTCATAACCAGATCACTAGTGGGCACCTGGAAGTGAAGAAAACTCTATTCCAGCTGCAACAGAGATTCTACTGGATTGGCATGCGTCAGGATGTTGAAGAACGGTGTCGGGCCTCTGATGTGTGTTGTGCCAAGAAGAGACCCAAGAAACATGGTTGTGCCCCTCTTCAGCTGCACCAAGTGGGTGCACTGATGGAAAGAGTCGCGATGGACATTGCTGGACCTTTGCCACTCACTGAAGGAGGAAACCGGTATATGTGTCACCATAGACTACTTCACAAAGTGGCCAGAAACCTATGCTATCCCCGATCAAGAGGCTGTGGCTATTGCTCAGGTGTTGGTTGACGAGTTTTTCTGTCGTTTTGGGATGCCACAAGAGCTACATTCAGACCAGGGTAGAAACTTTGAGACTGCTGTGTTCCGTGAATGCTGCAAGTTATTGGAGATCAAGAAAACCAGGACGACCCCACTAAGGCCACAGTCAGATGGGCTGGTGGAGAAATTCAACTGGACCCTGGGACAAGAACTGGCCAAGTACTGCACTGAGGGACAAGACAGAATGGGAGCAGCAATTACCTGCATTGCTGATGGCATATCGGTCTGCATCCCACGAGTCTGCCGGCTACACCCCTGCAAAACTGATGTTGGGTCACGAGTTATCCTTACCCGTTGACTTGTTAATAGGAAGACCACCTGGTGAAGAGCTGCCTACAGACACCTCCAGCAATCTGAAGCATCTTCAGGAAAGGCTGGCCGAGGTACATCATCAAGTGAGAGGAGTCCTTAAGTTTTCAGGAAAGGTGATGAAGTGCAAGTATGATGCCAAGGCAAGTGAGGTGAACTTCAAGCATGGTGACCAAAGTTGGTTATACAATCCTCAGCAAAAGAAGGAACAGTCACCAAAGCTGCAATGCCCATGGGACAGGCCTTACACTGTGTTGGACCGCCTATCAGACGTAACATATTGGATCTGGGGAGGCAGGAAGTCTTGCCCAAAGGTGGTACACGTGATTCTTTTGCGGTAGTACCACGGGCCAGGACAGTACAGCTGGGACGTCTCCGAGAAATCGTGCTATCCTGCAGCTGAGGATGTTGGAGAGGATGACGGAGTTTAAGTGGAAGAGGATGGCGACAGTTTCCCGAGGGAAGAAGTGGATCAGGAAGAGAACCAAGACCTTCCAGGAGAAGTGGACTGTGTGGAGAAGCAAGGACATCATCAGAAGTAGCACAGAAGAGCTGATAAGTTGAAGGATTATTTTGTGTATGGTTAGATGTCTAGTTTGGATTAAGATTTATGTTTGTAGCTATATATTGTGTAGTTTTGTTGGGACGACAAAGGACTAGGGAGGGGGTAGTGTTAAGAAGTGGGATTTGCCAGTTAGGAAGTCGAGAAACTTCTCATTGATTCCCGATGTTCGTAGGCTAGTTCTGGTACGAGTCAGAGTTGCCAGTTTTCCTACTGTTTGTGAGCGTAGTTATTTCGTAAGTTGTACATTAATTTTTGTGCTCTTTTCTCAATAATGCTTTATTTATGCGATTGCTTGTTAAATTATGTAGTTTAATTTAAATTTGTATGTTAAATAATTTAGAGTATTGTGCAGTGTGGGAAAGCTCTGGCATGTTTTGGTTGTCTCCGAGTTGGTAACTATGCTCTCTCTGGAATACACCAGAACTGTGGAAAAATGTTGAAGTTTCTAGAGTAATGCAAGCTTATATAAGGATGAGGAAGAGTCGAGTGAGTTCAGTCGGTTTTCAGTTCAGTTTGAGTGTAGTGCAGTGTCAGCGCAGTGTCAGTGTAATTTGTACAGTATATTTTCGGTACTTGTGAAAACAGTGAATTGACGCTGGCAAGCATTAAGTGTAACTGCAGTTAGTGAAGATTGTACAGCTCTGGTACTTGTGAAAACAGTAAAGTTGGAAAGCATTTAGTGTAATTATTTGGAAAATAAAGACAGTGAACATATGAAGCCAGAGGTCAGCAACCCTTTAAGCTAGAAGAGCCATTTATTTTAAAGTTTCATAAAAATGTAGTACTCTCGGAGCCGCAATACAAAAAACTCTCTCATAAACCTAAATATACAGTACTTCTAAATCTAAACAAAACATTACGGTGATATTGTTCGATCTACTAATATTCACAAAGCGAATCAAAATATAATAATGTGTTCTGTAATTTATTCAGTATGCTTTAATATAGTTATATGATGCCTTCGTTCTGAAAGAATAAGTGATTATTTATGAAACTCCTGGAGCCGCAGGTTGCCGACCTCTTTATTTACGACGCCTCAGCTGATCCTGTATACTGTACACCTAACGGCTGACCATAGCAAGAACAACTCGCTGGCCAACGTCCATCTTGTACCGGACTATTGCTGTTGGAGCCTGTGGCAGTGTGGGGTGGGGACGTAATAATACTCCTGCATAAGCATTTATGAGCTATGTATGTTTTTCTGATGTATTTGTTTACCTTTTCTTATGCATTGTTTCCATATTGTGAAATTGTACATGTACTAAGTATAATCACTTTTGTCCATGTATGTGTCACTGTATTCCTTTGTTTTCATGTACCCTTCCTGCTTGGCCCTCAGCGATAACGTTACCCAGAGTGTTGCGGCTTGTACTGAGAGGTAAATACAGAATTAAAAAAAAAAAAAAAAAAAGATCAGGTGTCGCATAATGCACGCTGCCTTCAAGCACATCGTCCACTGTGCATTTTCTTTTCTTCATCATCATATAATCCTATGTTACCCATTGAGGAGCGTAGCAACCCGGGGCGAGGCAAGTTGTTCCTGACATAATATTATGAGATACGAGTGACCAGCCTCGCTTATCCCTGAGTGGTATTATTTGAGCAATAAATCCCAACCATTCCTTGGATATAAACCTGCACAGGCTCAATCCGATTGGAGGACCTTAATTTCCCACTAAACCACCAGGCACCATAATTTGGTTATATGGTTACCACCCAGTGTAGTAAATGGTTTCATGGCGTACAGAAAATCATTTGGCCTGTCACCCAGTGTAGAGTCACCCGTACACAGAAGGAAAGATAAGAATGAAGGAAAGAAAACAGAAGAGGAAGGAAGGGGAGATGGAAGGAAGAGAGGAAAGAGCAGTCACCCAAGAGCAGCACTACATCGAGTGAGTGGATGGTGAGCGCCTCCACCTTCAGTCCTATGTTATTTACATATTTAGAAGCCCATGCCTGATACATACAGTGCAGCTTTCTTCTATACCTTGTGGGGTTGGTCTGTGAGGGTCGGGGATAGCGATATAAACGGCAAAATGGCTTAACTTTAGTTCGTCTGACGTGTCACGCCAATCTAAATTATCGTAACATTAATATAAGCCAGCAGTGACGGGGCACTTTTCAACTGATACTGAGGTTTGAGTTTACCATGCCTAGGTGATCAATACACCCGCGCTTGCGAAGCGAGAGCTGGTGTTATGTTCTGATTGACTTGTGTGTGCTTGGGGGAGCGGTGTGCGTGGGTATGTGAGGGTGTGTGTGTTTGGGTACGAACATAATAACTCGAACACATTTTACCTGATTTTAAATAAACTTGGTATAAGGAGGGCTAACCAACAGACTGACCTATTGTTTTCTAGAACAGGAGGCAATAGGTCAATTTCACAGGGCTTGGTCAAAGTTACACCTGGCAAGGTCAGCTGAAGCAGTTTTTGTCTAATTAAAACCAAACTTGATGGAAGAGTTAAGAGTAAGACACGATCGAAGAGATTCGGTTTTGAGAACAATCAGCCAAAAGTCAAGGTCATAGGGCAACGTCAAAGTTTGGCCTGTGTACCTGTGTGAACAAAACAGCAATAACAATTCAGCTCAAATCTGGATCAAATTTGGTGGAAGTGTTAAGATCATCCAAAGGGTTAACCTATTGAATTGAGAACAATAGGTCAATGGTCAAAGTAACACGGCAAAGTCAACTGCAACAGTTTTTATCCGATTTGGACAAAACATGGAGGACGGGTGAAAGATCGACATGAGTGAATTAATTCGATTATGAGAACAATCAGTCAATGGTCAAGGTCACAGAGAAAGGTCAAAGGTCTGAGTCAAAGGCCAAGGTCAACTCAAACAGCTTTGAGCTGATGTGGACCAAAATTGATGGTAGGGTCAGGCATGAATGAAGTATTTCGATTCTGAGAGAAATCAGTCGAAGGTCAGGTTCACAGGGCAAAGTCAGCTCATAGACCAGTTGGTGGGCAAGGGTGTTGCATTCTATGAGTGCTCCTTCTTATTTACTCAGAATCTACTGATTGTTATATGATAATTACAGTTTCCTTAGTCACAGCTTCTCTCAAGGTTTTTACTTGTTTAGAGTTGTCTCTCATCAGTCTGTCTGCCCAGTAACTGCTCATTAATCTTCTTGCGCCTGTCTCCTCAACCCAGTAATTTAATTCCTTCATTCCCGTCAATCCTTTCCATCTCTCTCTCTCTCTCTCTCTCTCTCTCTCTCTCTCATGTTTTGATCTTGTGAACTTTCTGCCTTTCCCACTGTTATGGGGACATGGCACCCGTTTAGCCACACACTCTCAACCATTCTCTGTCCAACCGGTACTGTTAGCTCTTCATGTGGTACTTATTACAACGTTTCACTCACTGTGTTATGTATTACAATATTACCAAAATTTTATCAAATTTTCAACACAGGATGTCCCATAAGTTTATAGATACGGGGGAAAAATATCAGTCATTTAGACTATACAGTTATACCCCTCAAGACGGTGACATCGATTGGATCTAGTTCTTCCTATCTTCAAGCGATTTTATTCAGCACAGAGGAACTTTTCTAACTGGTGCGATTAATAACAGCTTTCATTATCTGGAGGTCGATAGAGGTGCTCGGTTATACGTACATACATCCCCAAGTCCCCTTCCTATCCCCAGAAAGAAGGATGTCGGACCGCAGAAGAGGGGCAGTTTTGGTTTGCAGTCCACCTGATTCTCGTTCAGATGAGCCTGGATTTGTTACTACTATTACTACTACTACTACTACTGCTGCTGCTGCTGCTGCTGCTGCTGCTGCTACTACTACTACTACTACTACTACTACTGCTGCTGCTGCTGCTGCTACTACTGTTCACTCCTTGACTACTGACACTATAAAGTAGCCTTCACGAGGTGGACTCGATAACCTGGATGGAGAGGAGCAGATGCAACTCCTGTCTGGGAACAGAACATCTTCCTACCCAGCGTCTTGTGAAGAGTATCCTGGTCCAGCTGGATGGGGCGTCGTCTCCTGCGTGGGGGCAGTTGCTCCCTATGCCGATTTTTTTTTTTTTTTTTTTTTTGACATAAGAGAAATGACTCATGTGGTAGTTTTTCCCCTCTTCTCACTTGCCAGAGACACTGAGAGCAATCCCAGGTGCCAGACATGATACATTTGCTTGGTTTTTTCCCTACCCATCACAAACACATGACAAACGCCTGGATCTATTGGATGTAATTCTTGCAGGGAATGGATATACGTCACATTCACTACACTTACAAATACTAAATAACACCACAACACATAGGTATGTGACAGGTGCAACACATTCAGAAACACACTTACTGTCACTACAAACTCCACCCCCCCCAGCAACACCCTTACTTACACAGCCACTGTCACCACAACTCAGCCTCTGCACACAAACACACAGAGCAGGATGACATCAGCAACCTACACCTGAGACCTTCAGGACCACACAGTATCCAGGCCCTCAAAAACATCAATAGTTTCTCCTATGACCAGTACTGCGTGCCCAACATTTGGAAATATGGAACAATCATCATTTTTCTTAAATCAAACAAGGATTCGATACACCTTTCTTCGTATAGACTCCTAACAGTATCTGTCACACCATCCAAGATAACTGAACACCTAACTCTTAACAAAGTCACCCCTCATGTCCCCCTCGCTCCCACACACCACGGCTTTAGAGCACTACACTCCATAAACACCTACTAACCAACCTCACACAACACACATCTTAGGGCCCGGATGCTGGAGCTCAAAAAGTGTACCTGGAGTATGTTTTAGACTATGTCTTGAACAAGTTCGCGTGCATATTCAAAGCACCATTGCCACGGAGATAATCGTTGCATTGTACAGAAACATGTTGGCAGCTATGGTGTGGACGCATCCAGCACTGAACATGAAATGTAGCTGGCTAACAGCTCAACTGTGTACCACAGATGGTGAATGGAAGTCACCGTATGACCAGCTGACCTGTATGATTCCCACCGTGTGGTAGCTGCAGCAATCAATAGATCCTCACCTGCTAGAATAATGGGAAACACTGGTGTAGATACGTGTCCATGTGTACTGTATGTCAGCTTCGAACATGTTGAAGCCATTACCATGAACTTTGTTATGGAACATTGCTACGGATATGTTTGCAGCATGTTTGGCGACTAAATTATAGCATTTGTATAACATATTTGTGGCAATCTTTTGAGCAATGTTCGAGGGCAGGTATGTTTGGGCCCTTACGCCATCAACTCCGTGCAATCCAAACAACATACACTTCATATGGCAATAGATATAAGCAGAGCCTCTAATGCCATCCCTTGAAGCAAACTAATCACCAAAATGTATAACACAAACATGGAGAGCACAACCAAACGCTGGCTTGTCAGTTACTCATTTGACAGAAAAGTGCTACATCACACTCCAGGGCAAGAAACCATGAATACGAATCTTCCTTAATGGAATTTCACAGGGTTCCGTTCTTTCACTTAAGCTTTTCAATCTATACACGCATGACATTCCTAAACACAGCAACCACCCACAAACACTGCTTCCTATGTAGATTACACTACCGCGATAATCGCACACCACCTCGCAGACAAAGCCTGCAGTCTGCAACAAATTACCTCAACACACTTCAGGCGTGGGTCGGGGACAACAAGTTGACGATCACTCCAGCCAAATCCATCATTACACTCATCACCCTCAGCACGCATAAGCACAAGTATAGCCCTGACATCACACTAAACATTGTACGTGTGCCACACACCCTACCAAGCCCCTCGAAGTAACACGACACAAATGTCACTAGAGTTACAGCCAATGACCACATACAAACTATCAAGAGGTGGTGTACTCCCAGACTCAGCACATTCTGGACAATAACAGGGAGCGCCTTGGGGAATAAAAAAGAAATACTCTTCCAGATCCACAAACAATATATTAGTTCAATGATGTGTTGTCCCTCCCTGCCATGGGTCTCTGTCCTATCAAACACCCATTACAACACCTTCCAGACAATACAGAACAACTTTCTAAGTAATATCAATGACTGCACCAAAACCACTTCTACAGTTCACCTACATTTTGAAGCCAAACTCCTCCCTGTTAGAGAATATCTTGGCATGAGAGGCACATAATTCTATGAGGTCACCTGTCCTGACACACAGCACCTCTGTCATTATGACAGGACCACAAAATAAAACCAAACACATAAACAGTCACTACACAAATATTACCAGACCCTCTTCAGGAACATTTTACCTCTACACACTCCATCACTAGCGATGAAGAAATATTTACGTACCCATTTCACGAGCAGGCCAATAAAGCATCTCGATCAGAACACTGTCCTACAAGTTCCCCTTCTGACATACACCCATCAGAGGTATCCTTAAAAAGAGCTGATCAAGGTCACCTAGTTAGGGTTAGATCTAGATATCACCCAGCCCTCCTCAGTTACCAGCTTAGATAATGGGTTCCATGGAATCACAGATGATAATTATGTACCCCGCTTGTAGTATGGGACCACACAACATAACCCACATTATGGTGCACTGCACAACACATGCCACACCAAGAGGCAGACAAATCAATGGTGTACGGAACATGTGAGGTGACCCCTTTGGGTGAGTTGTTTACTTGCAGTCGACAAGTCTCCCGGGCCAGGCTTGACCGTGGTTGAGCAACAATAACAGCTCTGATTACATGAGGGCTCTCCTAAACCGAATAAAATAATTCACCAGTAACAAAGAGAAGTAACGGTACTGAATGGGTTGTACTAAAGCTGCAAAAAACATAAATCAGTTTACAAGTACTACTAGCCGCTCTTGTCATTCTGACCTATGCTAAAAATAAAATTCCCTTGTACGTTAGTCCACTTTAGCTGTGTTTTTTTAAAGTTTTCTTTAGTACCCCGTTTTATGACGACTGATGAGTAGTCAGTCATAGATTAATGAACAGGTTGTGATCATCTTCATCATTGTAACGTCAGACATAAATGCCAATATTTCGAGGTGAAGATTTTCTAGAATGTGTGGTGACGACAACCAGAATAATAACGATGAGCGATTTCTCCCATGTGAAACATTTAGACAAACTACCGTCACATACACGTTTAATCTATCACTAAGTGCTATCAGGAAATATGCAACTGAGTGATAACCAATGAGCAAAAATATACAATATGAACAGACCGGAAGTCGTTTAGTTAATTACGAAGGTTTTCAGGAGAAATGATAGATTGGACTATGATTTTCTCCACCGTTCATTTACTGGGACGCTCGTATAATTCTGTTCTTCGCAGAGTAGAAGAATCATACTTTAACATATCCAGAGCATTATATTCCAATTGTTCTTTATCTGTTAAGAGTTTTCCTCTTTTGAATATTAGCGTCTATAAGCAGCCCAAATAATAATAATAATAATAATAAAAAAAAAGGTTTTCATTCCCTGGAAAAGTTTCCAAAAATCCCACCGTCACTAACTCAAGAGTTGCCACTGTTCACCAGCTAATGCAATATGGAAGCCGGGCTACTCATGCGAGACCACAGAAGTCTCATATCTTTAAAAATCTCTCCCGTGATAATTATTGATATACCGTATGTAAGCTCTCCATGATATTATTCTTTAGTAGTTATACTAATTTCCTAGATATGTTTTAGTACGATAAATGCAGGAAAACGTTACTATAGAAGCCGTGAAAGCACACTGGGTGTGACAGCATTCATCACATATTTACAAGTCTCTAGCTGCACCTATTTTTTGAAACCCATATAATTTAGCTTTGTAACAGAACAATACTTCATCTTCAAAATGCTGAAGAAAATCTGCAAAGTTTTTCATATGAAAACTGTACAATGTTTTACAGCCGAAATCATGCAGAGACGAGACTGCCGGCCGAAATCCGACGATGCCAAGGGCTCCAAAATACCGTACAAAAAGTCAGAACACAACGCCAGTGGTGTACCCTGAACAGGGTATTCCTCTAGCCTTCAAGAAAAACTTCAGTCTAGGCACTGTCCATTTTTCTGTGCAACGGTTTTCCATGATCTATGTACAGCAGGTCCAGCGGGGCAGTAGACACATGTGAGTTTGTTATTGTTTATAATCGTAACGTACGATCTTCAGCCGTGTCATGCTAATATTTCTTAACGAAGAATCGTAGCATGTTTCTCAGAACAATGTTTATTTTTGTTTGGTGAACAAATACACGAAATGGATGTAAAATAAAGCTTATCGATATTTTAAGAAGGAAAGAATAATAACCGTCCCAAAACCGAGATGGCAGACTCAGCCCCCAATTTTTTATTATGTTTGACTTTATCACAGCCTCTCTTCCTTGTAGCAGTGAGTAAAATAGTGTTGTTATAATTTCTCCATTCCTTTTAGTGACACAGAGGGCACATAAAATGAACGGGGTTTAGTTGACCGACTTTGATGTCGAAAATTAAAGTCTGGTGAAGAGTGGCAATTTTTCCTTGGTTAGTGACATCGGGAATTCCATCAGGCAAATACCATGTGTTAAGTGGCTGAGAACGTGCAGTCATAAAATAAATAGGGACTAAAAAAAAATGAATAGTATGAACTGAACGATTCCAGCAATTTTGATGGGGGGGACGGATGCACATGAAGGTTGTGAATTAGTTGTGAAAAAGATGTGACACAGCAGTACCGTGAACATTGCAGCAGCAGGATGTAGCCAGGTTTGGTGCTGTACCAGAATACTAAATGACTGCCAAACAGACGTGTTGCTGAGTCATAATAGGGCTATTAAGCTCATTTACATTAGAGGTAGGACAGCAGTGATATTTAGCCGAGTGAATAGGCACATCAACCCAACGACAAATGTAATCTGTGCACCAACCAGATATTGTTCCTACAGGTTGTTGTTATGGTCTAATGAGGCGGAGCGACAATGTTTTTGCCTGCCTCTGTATCCGGTCAGTGTGTGTTCTTACCTAATTGTTCTTACCTAATTGTATCTTTACAGGAATGAGTCAAGCTCGTATTGTCCCGTGTCTTAGACCATATTTATCGTACATATCCTTAAATTTGTGAATTGTTTTGGCACACACTATTTCATTCGGTAGTGCATTCCATTGATCAATTGCTCTGTTTGGGAAACTGAATTTCCTTACGTCTTTATCACCTCTCTTCTTATGCAGTTTTTTGCAGTGTCCTCTTGCTGATGCTTCTCCATATGTTAAGTAATCATTTATGTCTATTTTCTCCTTTCCTGATATGCACTTATATAGCATTATCATGTCACCTCTTTTCCTTCTCTCCTGTAGTGTTGGTAGATTCAGTTTATTTAGTCTTTCTTCGTAGCTTAGGTCCCTTAAGCTTGGTATCTATCTTGTAGCGGCCCTTTGAACTTTTTCAATCTTGTCTATATGCGAATGAATGTGTTTGAATGGATGAGTAAATGGAGAGTGAGTCGTCCTGTCTCGGCTACCTCCCTTTCCTTGGGGGAAGCAGCCTAGGTATATAGATAGATAGATAGTCTATATGCTTTTTGAGATAAGGACTCCAGACTACTGATGCATATTCCAGGGTTGGTCTAATGAATGATGTTATTATCCTTCTTAGCATGTCTTCATTTATGTATGTGAATGCTATTCTCATATTTGCAAGCAGTGTGTACATGTTCCGTACCTTCTCGCTGATGTGGTCAGCCGGAGATAGTCTGTTATTGATAATCACTCCTAGGTCTTTCTCTCTTTCTGATGTGTATAGGTTTTTATTTCCTAACTTATAATCCCAATCAGGTCTTTTTCCACTTTTACCAAACTTGATTACATGACACTTGTCCACATTGAATTCCATTTGCCATGTGCTACTCCATTCATGAAGTTTATTTAATTCTTCTTGCAGCTCCCTACAAGAGTCTGTGCTAGTAATTCTCCTTTGTATTTTTGCATCATCTGCAAACATAGTCAGATAGCTCTCATTTCCAGTGTTACTGTTTATATCATTTATGTACACTAGAAACATGATTGGTGCCAGCACCGAACCCTGTGGTACTCCACTAGTCACTTCTTTCCATGATGAGTAGTTTCCTCTTAGTACTGTTCTCATTTCTCTGTTTATGAGAAAGTCTTGCATCCAACAAAACAGTTTGCCTCGAATTCCTCCTTGATGGTACAGCTTCCATAAAAGTCTTTGGTGTGGTACTGTGTCAAAAGCTTTCTTGAAATCTAAATAGATACTGTCCACCCATCCTTCCCTTTCCTGTATTGTGTTTGTTACTCTGTCATAGTAGCTCAACAGATTAGTAACACATGATTCTGTTATCATACTGTGTTCTTCTAGATGATTTACCCAAGCTTTTCTTATAAGTTTTTCTAATACCTTGCTTACAACACTGGTCAGTGATACTGGTCGGTAGTTGAGAGGATTTTGTCTATTTCCTTTCTTGAATAAGGGGACTATATTTACTTTTTTCCAAATATCAGGTAGTTTCCCTTGACTCAAGGATTTCTTGAAAATTAAAAATAATGGTTTACTTAACTCCTTTGCACATTCTCGTAACACCCAACATGAAATTTCATCAGGACCACTTGCTTTTCCTCTGTCTAATCTACTTAACTCCTCTTGTATTACTTTTTCTGCTATTTGTATATCTGGTAGTATGTGTGGACATGCGTGTTCCACATATTCCCTCTCAAAATTTTTTTCTTCTGTAAAAACTAATTGGAAATTCTTATTAGTGCTTCACAAATATCTTTCTCTTGTGTATAAGTGATTCCCTCGTCCGTGATGGATTGTATTATATCTTTTACTTTGGTTTTGCTTCTGATATAGCTGTAAAACAGCTTTGGTTGATCACTACTTTTATTTATTATATCCTCCTCAAACTGTTTTTGGGCTTCCCTCCTTATTCTTGTATAGTCGTTTCTTGCCTGTTTGTAATTATTATACGCCCTTTCACTATTGTGTCTTCTGTATCTATTCCACAACAAATCTCTTCTTTCTTTTGATTTTTTACATTCTGTATTGAACCATTTCTGTATTTTCTTATCTGCTTCTTTGTGCCGTGGGATGTACTTCTGGACTCCTGTTTCATAAAATTCACAAAATTATTTATATACAGCATTTAAATCTTGTCCTCTAAGCTCATTTTCCCAATCAGCTTCTAAGAAATACTTCTTTAGGTCTTGATAATTTCCCTTTTTATAGTTTAGTCTCTTTTTGTAACTGTCAGTGCTGTTTACTATGTCATATGCTATCCTGAAGTTATAATTTAGTACTGCATGATCGCTTTTGCCGAGTGGAGGGTGATATATTAAACTGTCAATGTCATTTTCTTGCCTGGTAAATATTAGATCTAGCACAGAAGGTACATCAAGTCCTCTTTTTCTAGTGGTTTCCCTCACGTGTTGCGTTAAGAAAAACTCTTGTACGAGATCCAGGAGCTTTTGGTCCCAACAGCTTTCTTGGCTATTTATATCTAGAGTATTCCAATTTATATTTGTATTGAAATCCCCAGTTAGTATAATTCTTTCCGATTTCTCTTCCATTTTATGTAGCAAGGATCTTATACTCTGAATTGTACTCTCTGCCAGGCCCTCATATTCGTCTCTTTCCCATGTGTTTGATCTGGGTGGCATATACAAATTGGCTACAATTACTTTACCTTCAGATGTGTCGATCTCTACTGCAATCAGTTCTACTTGTGATGGTATATCTAGGTTTATTTCCTTGACTTTTAGATTTTTCTTAGTTAATATTATAATTCCTCCTCCTTTTTTTAAATTTCTGTCTCTTCTCCATATATTGTATTCCTCTAAGTTTAGTATGTCATTGGATATCCTTGGTGTTAATTTTGTTTCAGTTAGGCATATTATTTGTGGTTCATTTTCTCTGACATAATCATTCATCTCTAGTAATTTAGATACCATTCCATCCACATTTGAGTACATCAACTTTATCATCTTGTTTATATACTTGTCATGACATGGTTCTACTAACTTCCTCCTTTTTCTTCCATCCTGTTTGTGTACCACTTTTGTACCTGCAATCCTATTACTTTGTAAAAAAATTTATTCTTGTCCTCTTCTGATCTTCCCTCATTTTTTGTTTTTGCTTCCTCCCTTTTCTCTTTCAGTAATTCCAGTTCCTCTTGTGTTAGACATCTTTTTATCCATACATTTTTGTACTCCTCTTTTTCCATAAGATTCTTTGCATTTTTTAGTATCTCTTCCACAGTGTTTACACTGTGTGTGTGTGTGTGTGTGTGTGTTCCCATTATATCATGAACGGCTAGAGCTATCAACATGAAACCTTCAGGGCATCAAGATATGGCCAAAATCTTGGCCGGATTCGAAATCGGGCACTCGGGCTCAACGTCAAGGTCACCAAATTGGCTGCCAAAGATCAACTAATTTTCATTGCCCGCCATTAGCACCATTATATCTCATGAACGGCTTGAGCTATCAACATCAAACCTTCAGGGTATCAAGATATGGCCAAAATCTTGACTGGGTTCGAAAAAGAGCACTTGGGGGCAAGGTCAAGGTCAGCAAAATGGCTCTTAAAGGTCAAGTAGTTTTTATCTCCCGCCTTTAGCACCATTATATCATATGAACGGCTTGAGCTATCAACATGAAACCTTCAGGGTATTAAGATAAGGCCAAAATTTTAGACTTGGTCAACAGCACATTCTGGCGGGTGATTAGCATTCGGTTCCCGAATGCTTTTCTTTCATTGTTGTCTGTTATTACTATTATTATTGTTATTACTGCTATTGCTATTGTCGTTGTTTATTGTTTGTTTCTGGTAGTTTTTTGTTGTTTTTTTGTTTTGTAATTTTTGCACCCTAAAGTTCGTTTGAACATGAATCCAGTGGGCTGCAGGAACCGGACACTTCATCCTGGCCCTTCTAAGGATCCTTTGTTGAGGTTGTGCTGAAGGATTTTCTGTGTTCTGATGGTGTGATGCACTTGACCAAAAGTGGCTAACATGGCATCTGATCTATACTTCCTTTACTTACGGTATTGTGAGGCAAAACGGCTAGCAGAGTCGAGTGTCCGTCACACTCGTGTGATTTTGCGAGCCGAAATGGCTAACAGTGTCGTCTGCCTTGGCGCCTCGTGGTCATTTGTAAACAAGCCACCACGGAGTACCCACTCCCTTTTCCTCAGTTTCTGTAACCTCCTAACGTACTTTAGCAACTCCAGAGCCACAAAGCAGCCTACTAGAGTTTTCCTTGCCACAGGATCCATATCAAAATCTGATTTCTACTTGTTTGGAGACAAAACAGATAGCCTCCACGGGCTGGTCACCTTAGTGTCCGAATATTTATTTCATATTACAAGAAAAAATAAAAGTTAATAAAAACCACAAGAATTAAACTGTATTTACTTAACAGTTTTAGTTAAAGTTTCCTCCTGTTAATAACAATATTTTCTCACCAATTACAAAATTAATATAGGCTCATTTGAATTCTAATCCCATCAACAAGCTGTAAGCAAGAATTGTTATCCATTTCGCCTCGCAAGCGAAATCTCGCTCACCGTGAGTCAGTTTGGCTAGCGGGTCGCAAAACTGGCTCGCATGTTAGCAACTTTTGTCCCAGTGTGACGCTGCCTTAAGCGTGTAGGGGTTTAGCGGGTGGTTTATATTTCGTGTTGGTTGATGGCTGTATTGTGGTTTGGCTAGATGAACTCGTTTCTTTTCGTATGGGAGTTCCTGAGGGATGGATTTTGGTGGTGGGTCTTAAAGAATACATTTGGTTTGAGGTCTAAGATGGCCGTGGCGGTTATGTGTTTATGTGTGTGCTTTTGAAGTATAGTGTTGGGTAGAGGAGAAGGGATGTTACTGAGGGTCTGTCTGGTGTTGGGTGATCGTTTGTTTTTTTGTTTTTGTGGTGGGATGAGCAACAACAAATCACATGCGCAAGATGAGTCTTGAGCTGCTGTGATGAATTATGTGACCCAAATTCATATGATGCTTGAGTGAAAATATTTTTGTTTCTTGATGCAGATGATCGTATTTCAGGTCCTAGTGTATTTTGTTAGCGTTCATATTTTGTGTGTGTGGGGGGGAGGGCATCGGCTGCAGAGCCTGTTCCTTGAAGTCCATCAAGCATCCTACGTACCCCACAGCTTTGCATGTCATCATTTCAGCACTAATACTCACCGTCTATTTTGAACACATTCTAGGGCTATCTCAGTCAGGAATGGTACATTAGCATTAGTAAGGATGATTTTATGAATGTCAGTAGGTTTAGTGGAAGATCAGTGATGTCTTTTAACGAAATTAATGTAATCAAAATATTCTCTCCCCCAGCATGGGATCGAAATTGAGTCAAGTGAGAGAACAGACATCTCAACCACTCCTAGAATTTTGATGTGTCTTCTGGGTGAAAATAACTGCCTAGAGAGGGTAACTTGTGGGTTACGTGGTTTCATATCATTCTGAAATGAGGAGGGTGATGATTGGTATGATTAGTGAAGCAACCATTTTGTTTTGCCTTAGCCAGTGTTTTAGTGAGTATAGGTACTATTGCAGCTGGCTTGTTGCCTTCTTTTCGGATTTTGAAGTGTTGTGAAACTGAAACTGTTGCTTGGCCATCAGCATAGAAACGTACTGATACTGAAGGAGGAGGGATAGAGAGAAGGCAGGGTGTGAAGGGAAAGGTTGAAAATTGAGGATGAAAGGACTGAGCCTTGTTTGAGACGACTGGATAGACTCCTACATTGATTTTTTTGGTTTTAAAACGCATCTGCGCGTGTCTGCCTGAGAGGAAGTAAACTAGCTATTTCTTGTCACTGTCTTCCATCTTCATGTCTAAAACTGCTTATCAGGACTTGTGTTGGTACTGCACCGAAAGCCTTGTCGATGATGAGGAAGTCAGAAGGGGGAAGAGGTGAAGACACCTCCAGAATCGTCTAAGGTGGAACTAGAGGAGAAAGTCAGGGCAGAGTTTTTTTTTTTTTTTTTTTTTTTAGAAGAAACAGGTACAAAATGATCGCAGCAGAAAAGAGGGAAGGAGGAAGAAGTAAGGTTTTAGAAAGGTTTTTGGCAAGGTGCTAGAAGGAGCGGGAAGATTTTGAGTTGGGGAGTTCAGAGTATTTAGAACGAATGAAAAATATTATTGTTAGCTGAGCGGAGAACATACTTAGCACATTTCCAAACAAAGACATAATAGAGATGAGATTCAAGGGTGGGTTCGCTCCAGTACCTTTTGTAGGCCTTTTCCTTGTTGTGGGCAGCATTAGAACAAATGTGATTAAACCTTCTTCTGTTTTGCATTAGTCACAGGATAAGAGAAAGGAATGTATGTTTCCATGCCCGAGAGAAAAACCTCCGTAATTCGCGAGGCACACTCAGATGGCTCTCGGCCATGGAAGCAATAATCACTCCAGGGAAAATCAATGAAGTACTGCCTGAGGGCCTTCCAATCAGCAGGTCCAAAGTGCCACAGCTGCCGCATCTTAGGAGGGTCCAGCAATAGAACAGGTTAAGGTGATAAGGTTGTGATCGGAGGAGCCCAATGGAGGGAAAATATTAACAGAGTAAGAAGACGGATTAGTTAGCCTATAAGGAAAATGTCAAGTATGTTGGAGCTCTCACCAGGGCGGTCAGGGATATGGGTAGGGTGCTGTACAAGCTGCACTAGGTCATTAAGAATAAGAACGTGGTAGGCTTTTTCACCGGGTGTATCAATGAAAGGAGAGGAGAGCCCAAAGTGGTGGTGAGCATGGAAATCACCTAGGATAGAGAATTCAGAGAATGGAGAAATTGATAGGATGTGTTGCATTTTAGAAGTAAGATAGCCCAAGAATTTTTAATAGTCGATAGAATTAGGGGATAAGTACACAGCACAAATATATTTAGCCAGAGACTAACAAGATAACCAAAGCCCGAGATTAGAGAATTCAGGGGATTCAAGCTCAGGAACACGAGAGCAAGGCATGTTTCGTACATATACACAACAGCCACCTTTGGCTTTGAAGTGAATTTAGAGAAAGTAGGAGGATACAGAGAAGGGTTTGCTATTAGTCACCTAAGACAGCAGAGTCTCAGTGAGGAAGAGAAGGTGAGGTCTAAAGGAGGAGAAATGGCGTTCAATATTTAGAAAATTAGAGGAAAGAGCATTGAATTTTGCAGAAATGATTAAAGAGTGAGTCAGACTGTGGTTCCATGCATCTCACTTGCTCGTCACCAGGAAAGGGACGGATGGTGGGGGCTTTTTCTACCCCCCTACCCCCTCCTCCTCCGGGGAATCCGAGACGCCATTTTTGCAGATTTTGGAATAGGAATTGTGGTGTTTAATGTACATTTAGTTTGATGTTGACAGTTAAAGGAGAATGTATAGACGAGTATCCTGGCCTACTCTTTGTGTTACTGAAACACTGGAAAAGATCAACAAAGGGAATGGTCAGAAACTAGTCCCGAGGGCCGATGAAATGGGACCTCCAGCGTTCCCTGAATTTGTTCTCGAATGACAGCCCATCGGCTGTCCTGTGCCTGTGCATTCAACCATGAGATCGCTGGATTTTATTGCTTGTAATGTTCTAGAGTGGGGTGTACATCCTGGGGCGCAGATTGTGGGTAAGTGGATATTACTGTATTGTTATTATATCCATATTATGATTATTGAACTTGCTCAGTTTCTTCCTTCTTAATCCTCTTTCTTTTTTCCAAATACTTTCCACTTTGGTGCCATTCTTTTATTTCCCTAATTAGTCACTTCCTTGGGCAAATACTCCCGGACACTTTCCTCATTTTGTGGTTTTAGGCCTTAACCATACAAACATATTTAATGAAATGTGGCAGCAAGAATCAGTAGAGCTTGCCATCTTGTCAAGGAAGGGTGGAGGCCATCACATCTTTGAGTGCTAGATTATTTTTATGGAGGCCATCCTGCATTCCCTTGGGAGTGCTGGCAGTCGCTAATTACACTGTGCACTTTGATGATATTTCTTTGATACAGCCATTCAGAACGTGTTGTTTGTTTGCTGTGTGGTGTTTGTAAATGGAATGTTGTTCATGAAGGTGATAAGGCCACTGTTTTCGTGTTGGCTAACTGTAGTGCAGCTGGTAAGGTGTGGCTTGTTCAACCTGTTTTTTAGGCTAGGCTCTTGTATTTATGCAATGTCGAATTGCTGCCCCTCTAAAATTAAAAAAATTTAAGCGTTTCTCTGGGAGTGCGAATTTACGCCAACGACCCGTTAGTTCACCACCTTCCTTGAGTAGGCGCCCGTCTCAGGCTAGAGGATGCATCAGAGAGTACAGAGATTTCACTTAACCCGCCCCGTCCTGTCGACGTATGGGTACGTTGCAACATTTTGCATTTGCCAGTCCCAGCGACATACTGGTACGTCGTGCAATTGCAAGGTCCCAAATTTGCACAATTTTCAATTTTCACACGTGATTTTTCGTACTTGTACATGGGACACCTTCCTCTATTCCTCTACAAGATGCCAAGCAGGGACAATGCCTTACACCACATAACCTCCCCCCTCCCCCCCTCATGCCATTGTCTCGGCAATTCACCTGTTACCAGTGACCTGGCCAGTAAAGATATTCAGGGCCAGAGTGATTCCCCAATCGATGACAATGTGGAGGACAAAGTTTACATAGCATTAGAAGAAGAAACAGTCAGAAATAATGATCAGGTAATATGGCAAAAAAAAGGTCAGGTATGGTGATTAGTTAGTGAGTGAAACAATGCTTACAATGCCTATATTACTACCTGAAAACCAACATACTCTCATACTACATATAAATTCGTACCAAGTAAATAAATAAATACCGTTTATGAGTTGTGTGAAATAGTTACCCTCCCATAGAACTCGTTTTCTTTGGTGCCAGCATGTTAGCAAACCCAGTCAGGTAAGGAGGAACTCCTACCTGGATCGAGTATTTTAAACCTCAGGTGAGCGATTTCTCTATGAATTTTCGATGTTTCTCACCAAAAGCGAAGGTTTTAGTCAAAATTTTTTTTTCTCGAAAATACCTCGGGATTGGGGGATGTCGTAGGTGCGGAAAACCTCGGGACGTGACGGGTCAATCGTGTATATTTCAGTCTCAAATTACTCTAACAATAATAAAAGCAAAAATCTCAGATGCCTAATTGTACGTATCATCCAACACTCTGCATGGGAACAAGATTTACGTTGACAGGTTCATGTTCCAGTCTGTTGCCTCTTCTTGCACACACATACGAAAGCCTCTTTGAGACGTAATATACTATTGCTATAGCACACTCATATACACACGAAAGAGACATGTAGTGTATAAAAGTTTAAGACATCCGGTTAGTCCTATAACAAAGCCCAAACAGACAGTTGACTGATATATAACAATGGTGCTCCAGAATAACAGTAAAATTTTAATTATCAGTGAACAAATTTCATTGGCATCTGATCTATACTACCTTTACTTTGGTATACTTTATTTATCAACAAGTGAATGTGGTCTCCTATATCGTCAAAACATAAATGAACCCAATGCTTTATATCAGAGACTGGATGTATTGCTGGGATGGCTGCATTCGCTATATCAGAGACTGGATGTATCGCTGGGATGGCTACATTCGCTATATCAGAGACTGGATGTATTGCTGGGATGGCTGCATTCGCTATATCAGAGACTGGATGTATCGCTGGGATGCCTGCATTCGCTATATCAGTGACTGGATGTATTACTGGGATGGCTGCATTCGCTATATCAGAGACTGGATGTATCGCTGAGATGACTGCATTCGCTATATCAGAGACTGGATGTATTGCTGGGATGGCTGCGTTCGCCGTAATAGTTTTTCTTCAAAGCATAGCGAATGTACGGTGTTATTTCTGAATACAGGAATTTAACCTTAAGGTCATTGTTTCTAAATAAAGGAATTTTACCTTAACCCTCTCGCACACGATAAGTTTTGGTAAGTTTTCCGGTGCATGATTTTATCCAAAGTCTGCTAATACCAAGTAAGATCACTTCCTTCTAAAACAGCTCGAAGCTCGCGCAGGGGGCGGAGCATCGGAGTGACGTCGACTAGCTCTTGCATGAAACCCTAGTGACTAGACATAGCTCAGTTGATTCCTGACCACGAGGGTGTGTATGTCTGCTCCACTTATCAGACCATGACATATTTTCGGTCCGGAGAGGTGAGGGAAGGGACTGAAATGTGTGAGGGAAGGTGTAGGGGTGTGAGGGAACCTACTGCTATATTATAGGGTTAAACGAGTCCACACTTCTTACCCTTCTTCGTTTTCCTTTATCATCTATCTTTCTATCTATTGCCAGACGCCTCAATCCCGTTTGGGGTGGCCACAAACAAATCGCCTCCAAGTCGCCCTGTCCCCCGCCATCTCACTGCCCTGCTCCCAACTCACACCCCCCTCTCTCATATACCTCTCCACCCCATCCCTCCATCTCATCCTCGGCCTCCCCCTCCCTCTTCCCCCCTCCACCTCACTCACACACACTCTCTTCGTCAGTCTCTCACCCTCCATCCTCTCCACATGGCCAAACCACCTCAGTGTGTTCCTCATAACGCTTCCTATCACATCCACATCCACACCACAACGCTCCTTTATATCCTCATTCGTCAGCCTGTCTCTCCATGTGACTCCACAGGCTCCTCTTAAATAACTCATTTCCACTGCTCTCACTCTTGACTTGTGTCCTTCCAACAACGTCCAAGCTTCACTTCCATACGTTAGAGTTGGTATCACAATACTGTCATGTAGTAACTTTTTCACTTCCATGCTCACTTCCCTGTTTCTTATCACTGCTTTCAAAGAACCAGCAACCTTTCTTCCCTGCTGTACCCTTTCACGCACTTCACCCTCCAAACCTCCATCCTTACTCATCACACTACCCAAGTACTGAAACGTACTCACATTATCCAGTTCCTCACCATCCAACCTCGCTGTACATTCACTGACTTCACCTCTCTCAAAGACCATCACTTTACTCTTCCCTACATTCATCTTTAGATTCCGTTTCTTACACACTCTCCCAAACTCATCCACCAAGCCTTGCAGCTCCCCTTCGTCTTCACTCAACAACACAGTATCGTCTGCAAACAACAGTACAGGGAGTTTCCAAACACTATCCTCTCTCACCAGGGCCACTCCAACATCCACTACCCTACCTTGTACCTCTTTTATTACCCCATCCATGTACAGATTGAACAACCATGGAGACATGACACATCCCTGTTTCAACCCAACTTTCAAAGAGAAAAATTCACTTAGTTCACCATCCACACGCACTGCAGCCTTCGCACCATCATACATACTCTTCACAGCATTCAGCAACTTCGCATCTACTCCATATATTCTTAACACTTTCCACAATCCTTGTCTATCCACCCTGTCATATGCTTTCTCCAAATCCATGAAAGCCACATACAACTTCTTTCCCTTCTCTAGAAACTTTTCCAAGAAAGATCTAAGAATGAATATCTGATCTACACAACCTCTTCCCTTCCTAAAGCCTCCCTGTTCTTCTCCAACTAATTTCTCTGTTCTTTCTCTAACTCTGTCAATAAGTATCCTACCATACACTTTTCCTAAATGCCCCTATGATTACCACGCACTTCTTTTTCCCCATTTCCTTTGTACAAGGGAATAATTATACCTGCCTTCCAATCCTCCGGGACTCTACCTTCCTCCCAGGCCAATCTGCACATCTTCCACATCCATTCTACTACTATCTCTCCCCCATGCTTCAGCATTTCACCACACACTCCATCAATTCCTGGGGCTTTCCCCGATTTAACTTTCTTCATTGCTTCCACGACTTCTATCCTACTGATTTCTTCCTGTCTTCTCACCTCCCTCCTTCTCCCAGCCATTCCCCAGCCACTTATACTCGCATTACTTCCATCCTCTATGTTCAATAATTCCTTAAAGTGTTCTCTCCATCTGCTCACTTTTTCTCCCTTCTCCACTAGTAATCTACCATTTTTATCTTTCACTCCCCTGCTAACTTCACTTCCACCCTGTCTTACTCTCTTCACCTCTTTCCAGAATATTTTCTTACAGTCCCTCCACTTGACACTCAAATTCCTTCCAAATTCCTCATCCACTCTCTTCTTACTCTCTCTTACTAATCTTTTCACCTCTCTCTTTCTTTCTACATATAACTCTCTCTTCCGCCTCTCAACTTCTTCCACGCCCCTATTTCTCATCCATTCATTGTATGCTTTCTTCTTTTGTGCCACAGCCCATTTCACCTCTTCATTCCACCACGCTGCTCCTTGCACCCCCTCCGTCTTCTCTTCCTTCCACACACCACATCACATGCTGCACATATTTCTTCTGTAAATATCCTACACACACCTTCCACGTCTCCCATCTGCTTCAATTCATATTTGCCCAATCGTTCCTCCACTTCTCTCTTATACTCTGCCTTTTTCTCATCCTCTTCTAACTTTTCCATTCTCCTTGCAACTACTCCTTCCTCTCGTCTTTCCCTTCTTCTATTCCTTTATCTTACTTGAATTCTAATTCTGGCCACCACCAAGTATTGGTCAGAAAGTCCACTCCCCCAGCCTCTATGAGCTCATGCATCCATTACACATCTTCACATCCTTTCATCCACACACACATAATCAATCATTGCCTTCCTTTCATTCAGTTCACCACCCACCCTTCTCATCACTCACCATGTATACCTGTGGATCATTTTATGCCTGAAGAGGGTATTGGCTATCACCAACCCCCCCCCCAGCATAAATGTCCACTAACGCACTGCCATTCTCATCTATCTCAGCAGGCACACCCCACTCACCAACTATTCCATCCACCTTCACATTCCCTACTTTACCATTCATATCACCAATCAAAAACACTCTCTCATTCCTTCCAAACCTTTCCATGCACACTTCTACATTTGTCCAGAACTCTTCTCTCACTCTTCTAGCACGATCTTGTGTTGGCGCATACACACACACAATCGCCCACGTTTGTATTCCAACTTTCAACTTTACCCACACAATCCTTGACCCAACTGATCCATACTGTCTTATGCTCTTCTTCCATCTTTTACTCACAACTATACATACTCCTTCCTTTGCCCTCTCATTCTCACCTATTCCTGCACATATACCCCATCCAAACTCCCATTCTCTCACACTTTCTCCTCTCCATTTTGTTTCAGTTATTCCACATACATGCACTTTCGCACCCTCAAGCACCTGGACAATCTCTCTCTCTCTCTTTCACCTCATCATTCGCTCCCCTTACATTCCACGTTCCGATAACCATGTCCTTTGTCCGGTCCTTGGTCGTCATCGTTTGGTCAGTCCTTGTCCGAGGCTTATTGTTTGTTTTTTTAGTTAGTTGTTTTCCGGGGAGGGGCACTAACCCTCTGCCATATCATAAATGTTTAATTTGAGTCTGCCCTTTTATACATTTTCTGTTATTTAAGCCTGCTGACGACACACAAGCCATGCCTCCCTGCGCACTGATGGAAAGTGAACTGACTTGGTATTAGTAGGCTTAGATTTTATCCGCCTGGCCGCCCGGCCCGGCTGCCCGCAGATGGCAAATAGCACGTATTCTCGCCTTATTTTCGCCACCCAAACATCAATATACTGCCATGAAACCTATCTCATCTTATTCGTCGGTGTTTGTTCTAGCTGATAAGCACAACAAAAAAACAGGAAAACAAGAATAAAACATCATTAGGTGGCTGTGAATAAACATTTTGCTATGTCACTTTCACTTCTCAACATCACCATTCGAATGCTTTCCATCATACAGGAAAATGTTATTAGAAGTTTTGATAGAGAAATTCATTAGCTTTCTAAAGAAACAAATCCGGTTGTGATACGATTTGTAGTTTTCGAGAGAATAGCCCAAAACTGAAAGCCATTTGAAAAAAAATTTCAGGGAGCTCTCAAGACGAACTTTTCTCACACACCTTATGTTTTTATTGCATAATATTATGCAGAATTTCATGAGCTTTCTAATGAGCACATGTGATTTCATTACACCTCATAGTTTTCGAGTAAATCGCCAACAACGGCTGGGTCCTCACGTCCATGCGTCACTTTTGTGATGCACGCACAGCATACGGTATATTCCCACCTACGTAACAACAAATTCTTATCATAGATATTACATTGTTATGTCTTGTACATACATAGAATTTACTGCTCATCATGATTCTTACAGGAAATCGATAAGTCCAATAGTTTTCGAGTAATAGGCCGACATATTGAGATTACTCCTCCAAGCGCTTTTGACTTTACCAGAAGTGAGGAAAAAAACAAAGTCTGTTCTCCCGACTTTTCCAACAGAAAATGCTCCCAAAGGCTTATATTCTGGTAATGAACATGCGTAGAATTTACTGCTCTTTATCATGGTTCTTACAGGAAGTTGATATGCCCAATAGTTTTTGAGTAATAGGACGACAAAGCTAGATTACTCTTCCAGTCACTACCAACTTTTACCGCAAGCGAAAAACAAACAGTGTTTTCCCCCCCTTTGCCTAAAGACTATGATCCCAAATTTTTTTTTTTTTTTTTTAATGTACAGACTGTACATCCAGGGTTGTTTTTTTTATGGTTATAACCTACTACACATGAACACAACTTTTTTCTAGTTACTGCTAATGAAGCTTTACTTTCTGTCATATGTGTAATATGTAGGAGAAAAAGGTTATTTGTCTGAAAATTATAGGGGTATTGATAATAGGTCAATATACATATCAACAAAATTCTGAGAACTCACTTCCTCCAGGGGTTTTGATGGACTGGTAGGACCTTCTGGGATTGGAAGATGAGGAGTTATGTAGTGTGTGTGTGTGTGTGTGTGTGTGTGTGTGTGTGTGTGTGTGTAGGCTAAGTGTGTTAGTGTGTGTTCTTACCTAATTGTTCATACCTAATTGTATCTTTACAGGAATGAGTCAAGCTCGTACTGCCCCGTGTCTTAAACCATATTTATCGTACATATCCTTAAATTTGTGAATTGTTTTGGCACACACTATTTCATTCGGTAGTGCATTCCATTGATCAATTGCTCTGTTTGGGAAACTGAATTTCCTTAGGTCTTTATCACCTCTCTTCTTATGCAATTTTTTGCAGTGTCCTCTTGCTGATGCTTCTCCATATGTTAAGTAATCATTTATGTCTATTTTCTCCTTTCCTGATATGCACTTATATAGCATTATCATGTCACCTCTTTTCCTTCTTTCTTGTAGTGTTGGTAGATTCAGTTTATTTAGTCTTTCTTCGTAGCTTAGATCCCTTAAGCTTGGTATCCATCTTGTAGCGGCCCTTTGAACTTTTTCAATCTTGTCTATATGCTTTTTGAGATGAGGACTCCAGACTACTGATGCATATTCCAGGGTTGGTCTAATGAATGTGTGTATGTTAGTGTGTGTGTGTGTGTGTGTGTAAGTGTGTTAGTGTGTGTGTGAGTGTGTGAATGTTTGTGTTAGTGTGTGAGTTAGTGTGTGTTTGTGTGTGTGTGTGTGTGTGTGTGTGTGTGTGTGTGTGTGTGTGTGTGTGGAGGCTCCACTAGGGAATACTTTGCTCGGCATGGAACTGTTCACAGCAATCACCCATGCAAAGTGCCATCACAAACAGGACACATGTTACTTGTGTCCCTTCTCATCTTCGCCAGGGAACACAGGGTGCACCCCAGCCTCCTCCGGTTGGGGATCCTCTCCCATTGGTGGCCGCGGTTATCCAAATGCACTTTGTCATTGATGAATCGATGACACTTGGTTGGATGTCCTCCTGGTGTTCCCCGGTCCTGTTGTCCTGGAGGTGCAGCTGCAGGCCTGGGCATGGCAGCGGCAGCAGGTTCTCCCAACGGACCAGGAAATGGTGAAGGTTCTCTCAGCACCTGTGCTGGTCCTGCAGGCGATGGTGGCGCTGACTCCTGTGCTGGCCCTCCTCCTGGAGATGGTGGTGTTGGTGCAGGAGCCAGTGGTCTTGGCACCTGTGCTAGTGCTGGTGCAGGAGTCGGTGGTCTTGGCAACTGTGCTGGCGCTGCAGCAGGTGCCGGATGTCCTGCTGGCCGTCGAGTTGGAAGGTCAGGGGCATGGTGGATGATGTGCCCTGATGCGGGCCACTCTGCTTTATCAAAGTAGAGGAGCTTGTCCACTATCTCCTCAACGAATTCGATCAGACTGACTGACCCACATGATCACTTCTTGTACAGGGCAAACGCATTGAAAATGGCCATGTGGATGAAATAGAAGGTGATCTTCTTGGTCCATTTCACGGTCCGCCGCTGGATGGGGTAGTACTGGACCATCTGGTCGAAGTGGTCCACCCCACCCATGTGTCGACTGTAGTCATCCACCACGACATGCTTGTTCACAGTCTTCTGGACATAGGTTGTCCTCCCGTCAGGAGCCCTGGTCTTCCCTCAAACCTGCTTCTGGACGGTGCTTGTGCTGTGGAAGATGGAGGCCATGTTGACGATGTGCTTGTCCTTCCACAGCAACACCATCATGTTGTCCTTGTGCATCGCTGTCATGATCCCCACTGGCAGGTTCTTGGTCATTGCGATGTCCTGCAGCTGCTTTGGTGCTCCTCTTGCCAGGCTTAGGGTCCCACACACGTAGGTTCCTGCACTGAAGTGGCATTTGCACAGGGATACAGAGTTATAATAATTGTCCATGTAAACTTTGTATCCCTGATCCTTCTACAGTTCTACAAGGCTCCACACAGTGGTCTCCAGCACCTTTTTCTGCCCCGTATACACCTTGAAATTCCAGATGTAACCTGAGGAAGCCTCAGCCAGGATATAAAGCTTGATTGAATACTTTGAGGGCTTCATGGGGTTGTACATGTGGAAGCTTAGGCGCCCCTTCCACGCCAGCGAGCCCTCATCCAGGCTGAGGTGCTCCTCGGGTAAGTAGGTGTTCTGGAACTGCTGAAGGAAGTACTCCATCACCGTGTGAACCCTGATGAGCCGGTTGTGATTGTCCTGGGGAATTGCAAGTGAGTTGAAGGCATGGAAGTGTTTCAGGATTGCCCTGAAATGCCTCCCACTCTTCACTTGCGTGAACAGGGGGTAGTTGTGGAGACGGGATCTCATCCAGTAATGCCTGATGGTTGGAAGTTTCATCATCCACATGAAAAAGTACAGCCCCAGGAACTTGGCCATCTCCTCTTCATTGCAGATGAACCATGCATCCAACGCAGTCCCCAGGAATGATGTGTAGCTGTTTGTCTCGCGGGTGAAATACGTCAACAACTCCCTGGTGAAGAACAGCTGGAAGAACTGGAGAGTTGTTGGCGGATCCACCTTCATTCCTGGGGATCCTGTGAAGGGCCCATTAGCTGGTGTGAAAGGGCCATTGCTCCACCCTGGATCCGTTGTGGCAACACCTCCCGCAGTGGTGGCAGTGGGTCGGCATACTGACACCCTTGTGCCTCTTCAGACACCGCTTGGCCCCCCCCCCCATAGCCGGGCCGTGGACCATGCTGGCCTCATTGAGGTGGTGATGGTTCCGACGATGAGACTGTCTCCTGCTGCTGGAAAACATCAGGGGGCATGATTGCTGTCAGAGACAGTGCCCTTGTCGACCGGGCAGGGAACAACGACACAGTCGCCTCCTGCACCAGCTGTGCCACAGACACTGCGCTGCATGCAGGTGCCAGTGTCACATAACTAGGACCTGCTGCCGGTGACATAGGCTTGGCCAAGGGGTAACTGGAGGCTTGAGGTGGAGAGACTGCGATGGCTGTAGGAGCGAGAGGTCCAAGCAAAGGCGATGCCTGTCGTCCAAGTGAAGATGATGGCTGGGCCAATAGTCTTGATGCTGGTGGTGGTGGTGTCTGCTCCTGTCGTGGTACAGGTGTGGGCAAAGCCGTCCGAGGGGAATGCTCTTGGACATCGTCCCAGTCCTCCTCACTTGAAACATTGCTCAGCTCGTCATCTACCTAACTCTCGGTCTCCTCCTCGAAAAGAACCCTTTGCCACTCATCAGAAGACAAATCTTTCTTCTCCATGTTGGCAAGCACTGACACAGAAAGTCAAGTATGAGGTTTTTAGGTTCTCAGCAAGAGATATTATTCACTGTCACGCAACACCTGCAATTGAGAGTAGCATTACACAAGTCATTGCACAATCTGGCCGCACTGTGGGGTGGTACTACTACTCTGTGGCCAGGTTGTGTTAGGAAGAATACTGCCACCGTATTCCCTGCGTGTCGAAAAAGGCGACTAAAAGGGGCGGGGTGAGGGGACTAGGGACCCCCTCCTGTTTTTTTAGTTCCTAAAAAGAGGCAGGCCAGAGAAAGGGATGGGGGATTGAGTTATCCCCGTACCCTGAAGATTGGGTCTATGAATGTGCGTGGATGTAGTACAATTGAGGCTAAAAGGGAGGAGATTGGGAGAATGTTTGTGAGAAGAAAGTTGGATGTGTTAGCTTTGAGTGAAACGAAGATGAAAAGGAAGGGTGAGTCTATGTTTGGAAGTGTGACTGGAAGATTGTCTGGTGTAGATAGAGGAAGGGCGAGAGAAGGTGTGGCCTTGTTAGTGAGTCTGGAAGTACAGCAGTGTGTGATTGAATGGAAAGAGGTGTCATCGAGACTGATGTGGGTGAAAGCGAAATTTGAACGGGAGTTGTGGGTGTTTGTGAGTGCATATGGGCCTGGTAGTGAATGGGATGAAGAAGAGAGGGAGTCTTTCTGGAATGATGTTGATGAGTGTCTGCAGAGTTTTGGAGCGAATGTGAATGTGGTAATGATGGGAGATCTGAATGCTAGAGTGGGAGATGTAGCAGTTGAAGGCGTAGTTGGTATGCATGGTGTGCCTGGATGAAATGAAAATGGGGAACGAATAATAGGGATGTGTGTTGAGCAAGAGATGGTGATTGGAAATAGCTGTTTGAGAAGAAAGATATTTATAAGTATACATGGGTGAGACAGGAGGGCGGAAGGGTTGTTGAAAGAGCTTTGATGGACTATGTGGTTGTGTCTAGGAATGTAATAGGAAGATTGTTGGATGTGAGAGTTCTGAGAGGGGAGGGTGGAGGTATGTCTGACCACTACATGGTGGAGGGAAAGTTAAGAGTAGGTATGAGATAGGTGAGAGCTAGGAGGGTTAGGTGTGGCAGGAAGGTTTTGAAGGTGAGTGAGTTGGATAAAAGAGAGAAAATGATAGAGTATCAGGAGAAATTGAAAGATGAGTGGAACGCAGTGAAACATCAGGAAAATGGCAGTGTGGAGGAGGAATGGCAGTTGTTTAAGAGTGTTGTGGTGGGGCATGCAGAAGAGGTGTGTGGTATGAGATGTGTGGGTGGTGGTGTAAGAAAAGGAAGTGAATGGTGGTGCAAGGTAGTAAGTATGGCTGTGGCAGAGAAAAGACGTGCATATGAAGTGTAGCTCCAGAGGAAGGATGAGGTGTCATATGAGAGGTATAAGGAAAGGAGGAATAGGGCGAGAAGAGCTGTGCGTGATGCTAAAGTGGCAGCAGATGAGAGGTGGGGTAGGTGGCTGACTGAGAATTTTCAACAGAATAAGAAAATGTTTTGGAAGGAGGTGAAAAGGGTGCGAAAGGGAGAGTCAGGGAAGGAAGAGCGAATAAAAGCAGAGGATGGAAGGATGTTAATTAAGACTGATGCAGTAAGGAAGAGATGGGCAGAGTATTTTGAAAGATTGTTAAATGTAGAGGAGGAAAGGGTGGCTGAGATTGTGGGAGATGGAAGGGTGCAAGGAATAAATGTGTTGGGAGAGTTGAATGATTCTTTGATCACGAAGGAGGAAGTGGAGAAGGCAGTAAAGGAGATGAAAAAAGGGAAAGCTGCAGGTATGTTTGGGTGTGCTGTTGAATGCCTGAAGAGTGGTGGAGTGAACTATTGTTGACTGGTTAGTAAGATTGTTGAATGTATGCTTTGTGAAAGGTATGGTGCCAATTGACTGGGCAAGTGCTTGTGTGGTCCCGTTGTATAAAGGCAAGGGTGATAAGTATGAATGTACTAGCTTTAGGGGTATAAGTCTGTTGAGCGTTGTAGGTAAGGTGTATGGTAGAGTGTTAATTATGAGAGTTAGAGAGGGCACAGTGGGAGTAATTGGTGATGAGCAGTGTGGCTTTAGGAGAGGGAGGGGATGCGTGGATCAGGTGTTTGCTGTGAGACAAGTGTGTGAAAAGTATTTAGCGAAAGGCAAGGATGTGTTTTGGGCATTCATGGATTTAGAGAAAGCGTATGACAGAATTGATAAGGAGGCTTTGTGGACTGTTTTAAGATTGTATGGACTTGCTGGTAGGTTACTAAAAGGGGTGAAAAGTTTTTATCTAAATAGTAGAGCGTGTGTACGAGTGGGAAATGCTGTGAGTGGTTTCCTGTGAGAGTGGGGCTGCGACAGGGATGTGTGATGTCGCCTTGGTTGTTTAATATTTATATGGATGGTGTTGTAAGAGAGGTGAATGCAAGTGTTTTAGGTGGAGGTCTGAGTCTGGTCAATGTCGATGGTGGAGAGTGGAATCTTAAGCAGCTGCTGTTTGCAGATGATACTGGACTGGTGGCTGATTCAGAGGAGAGATTGAGACAGTTGGTAGAGGAGTTTGGAAGGGTGTGTGAAAGGAGGAAATTGAAAGTAAATGAGAATAAGAGTAAAGTGATGAAGTGTACGAGGTTGGTAGATGGTAGGGGGATGAATATAGTTCTGAATGGTGAGTTGCTTGAGGAGGTGGAGTGTTTTAAATATTTAGGGTCGCATGTTGCTATGGATGGAAGAATAGATGCAGAAGTGAAGTTTAGAATAAATGAAGTAGGAAAGGTGCTGGGAGGAATGAAAAAGGTGTTTAGATGTCGTTCGCTTAGAATGGATGTAAAGAGAAGGCTGTATGAGGGTGTTGTGGTACCGACTGCGTTATATGGGGCTGAAACATGGAATATGGGTGTAGCAGAGAGGAAAAGTTTGAATGTAATGGAGATGAGGTGTCTGAGGAGTATGTGTGGAGTGATGCGTATGGATCGAGTGCGAAATGATGAAGTGCGAAGGAGAACTGGAGTTGTTCGGGAGATGGCTGATAGAGTTGAGCAGAGGGTGTTGCGATGGTTTGGGCATATGGAGAGAATGGATAATGAGCGATGTGAAAAAGATAACTAGATCTGATGTGAGAGGTGTAAGGCTAAGAGGGAGACCACAAATAGGATGGATGGACAGTGTGAAGAGAGCGCTGGATGCGAGAGGGATGTCTGTTGAGCAAGGAAGAGTGGCTGTGCGTGACAGAAATAAATGGAGAGAAATTGTGAATGAATAAATGATGACACAGCTCTGAGGGGATATTCTCCTGCATTTGGTCTGATTAGCTAGTCAGGTCAGGTGCGAGTAAGGGGATGGGTCTATTATGATGTGGCAGGGGTAAACCAGCTCTGCTGTCGGGCCCTGCTGCGGATGTCACTGATTGCACTGCGCAGTTGACCCATGTGTGGTGTAGTGCAGTGAGGATCTGTCCCTTCTCCCTTTTGGGGCTAAGATGCGATTGACTGTGTTTGAATGGATGAGTAAATGGGGAGTGTGTCGTCCTGTTTCGGCTACCTCCCTTTCCATGGGGGAAGCAGCCTAGGTATATAGATACATAGTTAGATGTTATACCTTTCTGTACGGCCAATCGCTGCACCATTTATGAACAGTTCACATAAACGATAACTTTTCAGTGTCTTTTCACGGTCTCATAACTGTCCACTGGCGTCCGTGGGTGTGTGCCATATATATTATATATATATATATATATATATATATATATATATATATGGAGCCTCTGTGGTAAAGTGTACATTTTCGTACAATGGAGAGCGAGGGTTCGCGCCCCGCCAGGGTAATAAATTTTGGAAGCGTTCTCCCGGCCATGTACTGCTTTGTCGAACACCAGGGGTGCTGTGGTTGAACCAGTGTCGCATACTGTAAAGTATGTTTGCACCCAGTCGGCTTGTGTGGGTCGATTACACTTGGTCCACAGACTACACACATCCAGAGCCACAACAACACTACAATCACACTTACAATCACTTCTCACCCTACATACAATCTCTACCAGACAGCCTAAGCCACTTGGTAGAGATACATAGGCTGTATCGTCCCTGCTTCGGTAGGGATAGGCCGGTCCTGCAGTGGACCTCAATGGCTAATGATATATATATATATATATATATATATAATTCTTTTATTTGTTTATATATATATATATATATATATATATATATATATATATATATATAATTCTTTTATTTGTTTATTTATATATATATATATATATATATATATATATATATATATATATATAATTCTTTATTTGTTTATATATATATGTATATATATATATATATATATATATATATATATATATATATATATATATATATATATAAAATCTCATCTGATCTCAGCCGTTTGAGTGTCCACTGCAGGACCGGCCTATCCCTACCGAAGTGGGGACGATACAGCCAACGTATCTCTACCAAGTGGCTTAGGCTGTCTAGTAGAGATGTATGTAGGGTGAGACGTGCTTGTAAATGTAATTGTTGTGTTGGAGTGGCTTTGGGTGTGTGTGTAGTCTGTGAACCAAGCATAATCGGCCCTTGCAAGCCGACTGGGTGCAAGCATACTTTAGTATGCGACACTGGTTCAACCACAGCACCTCTTGTGTCCGCCAATGCAGTATGTGGCCAGAAGAACGCTCCCAAAGTTTATTACCCTGATGGGGTGCGAACCCTCATTCTTCAGTGTACAAAAACACACTTTACCACTGTACCACAGAGGTTCCATATATATATATATATATATATATATATATATCTTTCCCTCCGTACCCAAACTTTTCCCCAACACATGATACAATATTTTCCATGAACACTCGTGGTACTTATCACAAACATTTTAGATAAAAATAATAAATTTCAACATTTGTTTCACCAAGGTATAGTACCTGTCCACTGACGTCCGTGGTTGCCCGGCATTGCAAGGCACGGTACCTGTCCACTGACGTCCCTGGTTCCTTGGCATTATTACCTTTCCCAGCACACCTGCCGCTAAAGTATCGCAAACCTACTCTACGCACCTAAACAAACACTCGCAGCACAGTTCATGTACATTCTACATACAGTGTAAGTTATCACTAAATGTCAGACCAAGGTACAGTACCTGTTCAATGACATTCCTGGATCCTTGGCGTTGTTACCTTCCCCAGCACACCTGCCACTAAAGAATCATTTACCTACACTACGCACCAAAACGAACAATTGCGGCACAGTTCATGTATATTTTACATAAAGTATAAGTTATCATTAAATGTCAGACCAAGGTATAGTACCTGTTCAATGACGTCCATTGTTCCTAGGCATCCCTATCTCCAGAGTACACCTGCCGCTCAGGTATTGCAAACCTACGCTATGCACCGGAACTTATGCCATCACAAGGACACGTGGCACATTTCACTTACACTCCACACTATATCGTACACAAATACATGACTACCACAATGATTCCACCCCAACCTCCGCAATTATTCCCTTCCTTACTATGGTTCAACTTGACTAATGCAGCCTCTTTCGCCAGGAGAGTACGATGCAATGCTATTGTATTGGCACCCACCACACTCCTTCACGAACACTTGCAGCATGTTTGACGTATATTTCACACAATTCCATACACATTTTCACTATCAGAATCACAATAATTCCATCCCTAAACACCTCTACCCTTCCCAACTATATAAAGCGTACATAATGCCTGCTGTCACGAGTCAGCGCGATTTTCTATTTAAATAAACTCGTGACATTGAACTTGGTGGGAAACCGCAAATTCTAGTGGAATCCCAGTATGTAAAACTCAGTCAACCGCCACGTATTCACCCGATTGGGAGTGTTTTCAGAACCATTTTTCACTCTTTCATAAGTGATCGTCTTAGTGCGCGATATTAGCACCTTCGCTGAGTGATTTATTGTGAGTGTGTATCGCTCACACTCGTTGGCCGTTAGCAAGCATGGCCGGCACTCACCTCTCTCTCACATTTTGAAGGCAGTCAGGATTTGAGTGTCGTGGAAGTAGGTTCGATGGGCCCAGTGTAGAGCAGTGCTGCCGTTGTCCAACGAATTCCTGAATTCCCACCTAGTGTGAGCCAACGAGAGGTTTAGCGCATGTGGCACCGTCCTTCCTCAGCAACGACGCCCAGTCCGTTTTGCTTAGCCCACTCTCTGACTAGTATTTCTTTTCGTTTTTCCTAGGTTTAAGAGTTTAGCTTTTGATTGAGCGAGTGAGTGTATTCTCTTTGTTATTTTGAAGTAATTTGAGACACATGTAACGTAAATTTATTTCATTGTAATCAATAAATTTAAAGTTATTTTCTTTTGAGCTTAATGTAATGTAAACTCATGTTTTATTTCTCCACAAGCTTATTTCACTTATAGCTCCTAGTTTGCATAAACGCTTTGCATTATTCATAACTGGTACTTAGGCCAGTCCTTTTGTACTAAGCTTAAAATCTGTTGTGCAACCAGGAGTTAATTGCACCAGCAAGAACCTGTTTATCATTAATAGCATTAGTTATTGATTGTCAGGGGTGGAGTCACTTTCTCCAGAGGCCAACAGAACTAATAAACAGCACGTGTGAGTAATTAGTCTCTGCTGTGTACTGTTGAGAAAGTTTATAAATTCTCGTACTTAGAGAATCGGCGAAGTAAGCCGGCATAAAGTAATCATTGCTTGATTTTCATGAGTCAGTTCTTTGTCCTTGTTCTCAAGTATTATTGAATATTATTCTTTAATATATCATACTTTCAGAAACCCTGTGACATTTGGCGACCTTATTCCAGGATATTAACTCCTAGCTCTAAAGTTACTCACCAGATAATACTCAGTCACTCATACTTAGGTATTTATCATTAAAGTCTATAGGCACTATCTTACTGGTGATTATTGATTCAGTTCTATTAATTTATGTAATAGTTTTCACAGTCAGTTGTTTGTTTAATTTTCTTTCTTTACCAGTTTAATTAGATAAAACTGGTCACCACTAACCTGTGCCTTTATTCTTTATTCTCGATTATTGGCATCTTTCTCTGCAAAATAGCAGTCAGTACTTGGTCTCTAGTTCACTTAGATTGACTTAGCATCATGGCTGCCAACGTCTATGTACAGGAAGCTAGAGATATGGGGCTTAGCGACCCCGAAAAAATCCAAAACTATGTCCTCTCACGGTTTAATTACGAGCAACAACGTGAGAAAGATGCTCGTGAAGAATGCGAAAGAGAACGTGAACACGAGCGAAAACAATGCGAGGAACGTGAGAGAGAACGTGAACACGAGCAAAAACAACGCGAATACGAGCAAAAACAATGCAAACTCGAGTTAGAATACGAGCGAGAACATCGAGAGAGAGAACACGAACGTGCCGAGCGAGAAGCACGCGAAAAACATGAATTTGAAATGTTGAAGCTCAAGCGAGATTCCTTGGCTTCAGACACATCTGGTACAGCTGGCCCAAGCTCCACGAGCACTATCCCTGCACATATTATGGCGACCCCACACATCAAGCTTCCTCCATACAAGGAAGGCGAGCGAATCGAGCCATACATAGCTCGTTTTGAAGACATGGCTCAACTTTACCAGCTGGATGAGGCAGCTAAGCGGCATCAGTTTCTTTGCCTGTTTGAGGGCCCTGCCTTCGATATTCTCCACAGAATTCGTGGGAACAATCTCACGTATGAGATGATGAAGGCCGCACTCGTCAAAGCGTAGGGTCTCACAGTTGATGACGCCAAGAGTCAGTTCATGAGGGCACATTTACAGAAATAAGAGACTGCCGTTCAGTTTCTTGTCTGGCTTGCTGCTTACTTAGATAAGTGGATGGAGAAAGATGAAACTCCTTCCACGCGTGAGGGGATAATTGACCTTACACTGCGCACGCAGCTAGAAAAGTTGTGGCCTACTGAACTTATGGCTCAGCTTAAGATCTGCCAGGTAAGAGATGCCAGCCAAATGGTGAAGAAGGCTGATGCATTCTTCACTGCATACGGGTATCAAACTCGCAAGCAGCATACCTGGAACAGGAAACCTGATAAATCTGGGAAACCATCTGAGACTGAACCCCAGCAACAAGGCTGTTCTCAGAATAATGGCCAAGGTCCAAAACCGCAGAGGAAGGACCAGGGGCAAAACACTCAGAAACCTGAGTGGAAGCGGTACAACAGGTACCCTAACCAGCAGCAGTATCAGCCACACAATCGACCGACAGGACAAACCTTTTCAGCACCAGCCCCAGTGTATCGGAGGCAGGAGGCAAATGCAGCTTCATTCCTCAGCAGCAGCACGGTGGTGTCGTCTCTAGCAGTATGGGTACTTCCCCACAGTTCTCTAGTCCCCTAGCGAGTGAACCCCTCTCCACAGATGGCCAGTGCTCTATCTCCCCAGGCAGTGAGTACGACCCCTCAAGTATCTAATTCTCAGGGCACCGTGTTTGCTGCATCATTTATTCAGCAGCCTAATCTGTGGCTAGCTGCTTCCTCCACAGGCCCTCCCACAGGTGACAGTGACTTCCTTGTTCAGCCAGGGTTTGTGGGAGCCATTCCTGTGAAGGTCCTGAAAGACAATGGTTCCTCAGGTTGCTCTGTCAAGCAGAGTCTAGTTCGGTCTGAGGAGTACACAGGTCGACAGATCCAAGCTAACCTTATTGATGGATCAGTAAGATCGTTCCCTGAGGCACGTATCCAGGTTGCATCTCCATTTTACAATGGTACGACACTCGCAGTTGTCATGCCAGAACCTTTGTTTGACCTTATCATAGGCAATATTCCCGGTGCCAAGTATAGTTGCACCGAAGATGACGCTACTCAGACTTTGGCTACAGTAACACGAGCCATGGCTGAGGCTCCAAACTGTGTCACCCCGGTGACCATTGAATCACCGCAAGAGCTGATGTGTAGCCAAGTTGTTGTTCAAGAACAACATTCTGCCCCAACACTTGCTGCTGTGCGAAAGAAGCAAAAGGGTAGAGTGATAAAGAATTCATGGGGAGGTCAAGCCAAGTTCCTTCGTAAACAAGGACGGCTGTACCGTGAGTCATGAACACTCCAGGGCGAGGTTCGACTGCAGTTTGTTGTTCCCGCTAAGTACCACCTAGCAGTGTTAGAATGGGGTCATTGTTCAGCCTCAGGAGGTCACATGGGCAAAAGGAAAACCCAGGGCCATATCCGAGCTGACTTTTTCTGGCCAGGGATGAGACAAGAAATAGATAGCTTTGTGCGTTCCTACAGTGTGTGTCAAAGTACCACTAATCAGGGACATGTCCTTCCTGTGCCGTTTGAACCCACACCCATAATCTCTGAAGCAGTTGAGAGACAGAGCAGTGGTAAAGTGGGTGTAGACCTGACATCTCACCCATTGGACTCACAAGACACAGTATGTCCAGGGCCTGTACATACATATGTACCGTAAGTTAAGGGGGAAGTTCGAGAACTCTGCAGAGACAGTCCGAGGCTGTGTATGAATTACCTTGTGGAACATCTCAAGCTGTGGGCCTCTCTAAGGATTCCCAGACAATGCACATTATCGACATAAGTGTTCACACCCACGGTGGGTGTTAAAATGTGACCTGACCGAGAGTGCATAGGGATTCTCAGCTTCCTGTCATTAATCGTAAGTGTAGAGTTAGGTTAACCAGTAAACTGCCCGTTCTAAGAGATTTGAGCAATTCAAGAACTGACACATTTCTTGGTTAATAATGTTAGGTTAACCAGGAAACTGCCCGTTCTAAGAAATTTGAGCAATTCATGAACTGACACGTTTCCTGGTTAATAAGTTAGCCTAACCAGTAAACTACAAAGGTCCTAAGAGATTTGTAAATCCTAAGACTACGTTTCCTCGTTAATAATGACATAAGTACTGATTGCTAGGCAGAGAGAGAGAAATGACACTTTTGATGCTCCACCCTGATTCCTTTTGCAGGTGCAGGTGGCGGGTGCAGCATTGTCGTGCAGATCAACTGGCCGTCCTTGCCGCATGCTGCCGCCTCTTCTCTTCTGCCTCATCGTCATTATTTACTATTGATTTGTATTAAATCATTTTACACGTAGGTACAGTTACACCACAACTGTCACACCTACACCATGTATTACATACATCACACTACATAACAATTAGTTTTTAGTGTAAATGTAGTGAACTTTTTGCTCAGTTTGACCTGAGTACAGGATTTTTCACTGTCGTCACGGAGTTTTTCCCTCAAGCTTGCTTCTATTAACGTAAATACGAGTTTTTTTTTTTTTTTTTTCGCTCACTGGCGACTGTGACTTTCTCCTGTAGCAGGATAGCACACACACACTACAGTGTGAATCTTGTGTGATTGAGTTAGGATTTATATGTATGTATATTGAATTTTTTTTTTTTCCTGAAGGAAAAAAAAATTTGATTTTGATGGGGCGTAATGTCACGAGTCGGTGCGATTTTCTATTTAAATAAACTAGTGACATTGAACTTGGTGGGAAACCGCGAATTTTAGTGGAATCCCAGTATGTATCACTCAGTCTACCGCCACGTATTCACCCGATCGGGAATGTTTTCAGAACCATTTTTCACTCTTTCGTAAGTGATCGTCTTAGTGCACGATATTAGCACCTCCACTGAGTGATTTATTGTGAGTATGTATCGCTCACACTCATTGGCTGTTAGCAAGCACGGCCGGCACTCGCCTCTCTCTCACATTTTGAAATCAGTCAGGATTTGAGCGTCGTGGAAGCAGGTTTGATGGGCCCAGTGTGGAGCAGTGCCGCCATTGTCCAGCGAATTCCTGAATTCCCACCTAGTGTGAGCCGACGAGAGGTTTAGCGCGTGTGGCAGCGTCCTTCCTCAGCAACGACGCCCAGTCCATTTCGCTTAGCCCACTCTCTGACCAGTATTACTTCTCGTTTTTCCTAGGTTTAAGAGTTTAGCTTTTGAGTGAGTGAGTGTATTCTCTTTGTTATATTGAAGTCATTTGAGATGCATGTAACGTAAATTTATTTCATTGTAATCAATGAATTTACAGTTCTTTTCTTTTGAGCTTATTGTAATGTAAACTCGTGTTTTATTTTTCCACAAGCTTATTTCACTTATAGCTCCTAGTTTGCATAAACGCATTGCATTATTCATAACTGGTACTTAGGCCAGTCCTTTTGTATTAAGCCTAAAATCCGTTGTGCAACCAGGAGTTAATTGCACCAGCAAGAACCTGTTTATCATTAATAGCATTAGTTATTGATTGTCAGGGGTGGAGTCACTTTCTCCAGAGGCCAACAGTACTAATAAACAGCACGTGTGAGTAATTAGTCTCTGCTGTGTACTGTTGAGAAAGTTTATAAATTCTCGTCCTTAGAGAATCGGCGAAGTAAGCCGGCATAAAGTAATCATTGCTTGATTTTCACGAGTCAGTTCTTTGTCCTTGTTCTCAAGTATTACTGAATATTATTCTTTAATATTGCATACTCTTAAAAACCCCGTGACACCTGCCCCATTCCACACTATGGTTTATGGCGTCCATAACGCTTACTAGTTTCATTATCTCACCAAGCCAGCCACAATATCTTTCACACAAAATACAGTTTAGGCACTGGCTTCATTATATACGTATTTGTACTCACGCCATAAGGCCAAGGGGAGGCTGAGTGGCGAAACCCCGCTACAGTGAATACGCCTCTTGCCTTGAGGTCTAACGCGTGATAACAGGCACATTTCCTTTCCGTGACATATATTTATGTTCCATCGACAGTATCACATACAAATATGCTCACAAATAATGGATTATCTCAATGAGTCCATAGGGGCTTCGGCTCGGGTGGGAGGGGGAGAATTAGTAGGAGTTAAAGGGACAGCAGACGCGATATGTCTCTACTGCCTGGCTTATTGGAAGAGACTGAGGTTTATCGCTACATGCTGGGCCCCATGAAGCACCTCAGTGTTGCCAATGCCTTTCCTCAGGAAAGTGACGCGCCTGCTAGAATGCATCAAAATTTGACACAAATCGCCCCGAAACTTAGTTTTTGGCGATTTTTTTTTGTGCTTAGGAATGTAATTCGCGGGACTGCTTCTTCGTAATAAACCACATGGAATGCGATTCGCCTGACTGTGCCTGCGAGGGTTAAGGTCACCCCACAGGAAAAAAAATAAAAGGAGTTACATCAGGAGAATTAAGCATATGGGCATAGATGTCAAGTACGATATCACTATTAATGCAGTATTCCAGCATGATGGCCACTGTGCCGTGCTATAGGGTGACATGGATATTATTTTTCCCGGGTATCTCTTTAAATTTAGGAGTTGGGAATATTCTTGGTTACAGTGTAATGTATGAGTAACAGACTGGAGTGTCAAGAGTTTAATTCAAATGTGTACACTGCTAACTAATATATTGGTGTTATTGTGGGGCCACAGAGTAGCGAACCTGTGCAAGTATAAGAGACGAAGTTAGCTAACAGGTTTCTAATAAAAATCATAGAGATATACAATATCTTAAGAAGACACGGATACCTAAATTCGCACACACATTAAACACACACAACTGACACGTGACATACAAACATAGGTCCTTCCACCTTCATTATCTATACTCACCCCCCCCCTCTTCCCTTCACCATCATTGCCACTGGACTGTAAATATGGAGCGTTTTTGTACCACTTCCATAGATCTTAGTACTGCTGCACTTTTTGCCTGACTATGTATCTGACGGCTTATTGTCTAAAGAAACATTCTGAGTGAGAAGTATCTAATATAGACCTTCATGCATTTGCATCCCTATTCGGTAATGACCAGTTGTCTGGGAACCTGGGTCACCTGCCGATGACATAACATCTCCTTCGGGCCATCTCACGCTCACGCAGACTCCCACTTTGTCACCAGAGATGGCTGTATTATCAGAGGCACCAACACAGGCACCAAGAATGCCCAGGAATCAGTCAGGCTACTTCCGGCTTGACGTAGGCAAAATCTCGATAGTAGATAGAGCAGCGGAGTCTTAACCAGGACAGTGTCATGTGGGATGTCATCCTGTCGACAACGAAAGTGGAACCGTAACTGCAAGAAGTCTTCATCCTTTGGTTTCTCGCTGAGGAGCCACCGTCTCTAGGTTAGGCTATATTTATAGCTTTAATCAAACCTCTTGAGTCCAGTAACGAATTATTGTTTTATTGTAGCTACCTCCAAATTATTTTATTCTGTTTAGTAGAAATTTTTTGAAGCTGAAGGATTAGATACAGCTTTCATTACTCCCATCACCATTATGAGAGAATTATATATATATATATATATATATATATATATATATATATATATATATATATATATATATATATATATGTATGTATGTATGGGTTGACTGAGACCAAATGATGAGGCGAGTGTGTGAGAGTGGAAGCGTAGATTGGGTATATGTGCTGAAGTAGATGCCAATGAAAGGGCAAAGGAAGGTGTATGTGCTGCTGCATGAAAAAGAGGAGAGGAGAGCATAAGGGAGTATGAATGAGTTGGATCTCGAATTATATGGCTGAGAATGAAAGTGGGAATACAAGTGTGAGCGTCTGCATGAATATATGCACCAACAGAGGACCAAGCCGCTAGAGTGAAAGACGAGCTTGGGCAAATGTGGAAGCGTGCATGGAGAAGAGCGAGAAAGTGTTTTTGATTTGCAGCTTGCATGGACAGGGTGGCTGCTCGTTGGGGATTACCCTGAAGTAGATGGGAATAATAGTGCCTATGTGGACATTTCTGCAGGGCATGGCATGGCAATAGCCAGTATCTTCTTTAAGTACAAAATATTCCACAGGTATATATGGCAAGTGATAAGTAAAATGACTGGTGAAACGAATGGAGGGAAGGCAATGACTGAGTATGTGTGTGTGAAGATGACCGTATGAGATCTGTGCTGAATAAGAATGCATAGAGGTCGGGGGTGCAGGCTATCTGAACGCTAAATAGTAACGTCTAAGGTAGAGCTGCATAAGTGATGGGTGAACAGAGGTAGGAAAATACAGGAGGAAGCAGGTAATGCAAAAAGAGTAGAAAGGCTGCAGGAGAAAGAAAAACAGGCAAGAAATACGAGAGAAACAGATGAACAAAGGGGTAGATGTGTTTTGGAGCAAATGGAGGCGGTGGAAGGCATGTGTACGATATTCACAGAAGAAATCTGAGCAGGATATGAGGTGGTGTATGAGATGGAGAAAAGACAGTAGGGGGTGAAAGGAACAGCATACTGGCATGAAGAAACGAAACGAGCTGTGGACGAGAAGAAGAAAGCATATAATGACTGGATGGGAAGTAGTGGAGTGGATGATGTGGAAGAACCGCAAAAGAGTTTTATGAAGAGAGTTGCAATTGAAAAGACTAGTAACTGACAGTAAAAAGGAGATTTAAAAAAATAACAAAAGTGGATGAGGAGTTTGGAAAAAATCTGAGTGCAAAATGAAGGAAATGTAAGAAACTGTTTTGGAAGGAGGTCAAGAAAATGAGATAGGATGATGCGGGAATTAGTAAAGGGGTGAAAGATAAAAGTAGCAGAATGTTGGAGGAGAGAGAGAGAGAGAGAGAGAGAGAGAGAGAGAGAGAGAGTAGATGAGGAGAACATGTTAAGTTAAGGAATGGTTGAATACAGGGAACGAAAATAGTCCAAGTATAGGCTATGTGGTTGGGGAATGACTGGGAGAAAAAAAGAGGACAGAAGGGAGGAAGCAATAAAGAAATTCAAAATGGGGAAGCAATAAAAAAAAAATCAAAATGGGGAAAGCTTCAGGAGTTGACAGTGTGTGGCAAAATGTTGAATAACGGGGGAGGGACAGTGGTAGAACGAATAAGGAAGGTATGCAGATCATCCTAGGAGGAAGGTAGGGTCCCGGAGGATTGGAAGCCAGGTATAACAGTTCCCCTATACAAAGGAAAAGGAGAAAGAGAAGTGTGTGACCACCACAGGGGTATTTGTGTTGTCAGTATAATAGGAAAATATATGGTAGGATACTTATCGACAGAGTCAGGACAAAAATCAAGGAGTTAGTTGGAAAATGACAGAGGGATTTTAAGATGGAAAGAGGTTGCATAGATTAGCCATTCGTTGTAAGATGTTTAGTGGAAAAGTAACTGAAGAAAGGAATGAAGTTGTGTACTGCCTTCATGGATCTAGAGAAAACATACGACACAGTAGACAGAGAAGGAATGTGGAAGGTAATGAAAGTATATGGAGTAGATGAAAAGTTGGTGAATGCTGAAAGGCGTAAATATTAGGGCGCTAGGGCTGAAGTGCGTGTGGGTAGTGAACTATGTGAGTTATTTGAATCTTGGTTTGCAACAGGAAAGTGTCATGTCTCATTGCTTGTTTGATTTATATATGGACGGAATCATAACAGAAATATTGGGCAGGGTAGTGGGTGTTGGAGTGTCGCTAGTGAGAGAGGGTAGTATTTGGAAACTGCCTGAGCTGTTATTTGCTGAGGACACACTATTGTTAAGCGAACGTGTACGGAAGCTGCAAGGCTTGGTGGATGTGTCGGAGAGTGTATGTAAGAGACGAAATCTAAAAATGAATGTAGGGAAAAGCATAGATATGGTTTGGGAAAAAAGAAGTCACAAAACGTACGAGTACAGTAAAGTTGGATGGTCAGAAAATGGAGAATTGTGAGTGCATCCCTTTTTTTTTTTTTTTTTTTTAATGCGAAGGAGAAGGAACCAAAGGCCAGGAGCCTGCATACAGTTCCTTCCAAGAAAAAAAAAAAAAACAATACAAAAGAAAGCCAAATTCAAGATTCGTTCACTTCGAGATGACTGGACACACTGCATTTGAAAGACTGGAGGTCATAGGAAGTAAGAAATACAGACAGAGGGAGACGGTTCCAGTGTTGACCTGTTGCATAAATGAAGGACTGGGAGTAATGGTTAACTCTTGCATTAGAGAGCTGGACAGAAAAGGGATGAGAGTTTGTTGCTAGACTGGTGCTACTCGCCCGTCGTAGAGGTGGAGGGATGCAAGCAGACAGTTCAGAGGAGCAGTCACCACTGAAGTAGCGATAGGCAAGAGATAAAGATGCAACAGTACGCCGAAGAGACAGAGGTTGAAGGGAGCCAAAAAGATGAGGAGAGTTAATGAGACATAAAGCCTTTGACTCCACCCTACTGAGAAAAGCTGTATGTGGGGAGCCTCCCCACACATGAGAGTTGTACTCTACACAGGGGCGAATAAAACCCGTGTATAAAGTCAACAACTCTGCTGGAGTAAAAAAGGTACCGTACGGAGTCGGCTTAGTACACCTAATCTCTTGGAACCAGATTCTACAGGAGATTTAATATGATCTTTCCAAGATAAATCCAGCGTGAATGAAACCCCAAACATGTTCAAGGATGATGCAGGATTAAGCTGGATATTATTAAACATTAGAGGGTACTCCTGTGGAAGATTTTGTCAGGTTGATAGATGTTAGAACTGAGTCTTTGATGCACAAAAAAACAACAAGATTATTTTTATCCCAGTCAGAGATATGAGCCAAGTCAGACATTCGGTGTGCCATAGCCTCATCCCTTGTTTGTTGAAGTAACTGCTGAGATGGACATTGCGGGAACCGAATGGAAAGGTGAAGGGTGGAATCATCAGTGTACAAGTGGATAGGGGTAGATGTACAGCTTAGAGGATCATTGATGAATAAAAGGAAGAGAGTTGGTGATAGGACAGAGCCCTGAGGAATACCACTGTTGATAGATCTAGAAGAACGATGGCCGTCTACAACAGTGGCTATAGATCTTTTCCACGTGACGTCACGAGTCATGTGACTTTTGTTTACAGCACCATACTGGACGGCAAATTGTCGGACGTCTAGAGAGAGAGAATTGCAGATTCCACAATGATATTCCACTGAAGTTCCTTCGGCTGTAAGACATGGCAGAAAAGTGGAAGTCGGGTAAACTGCCAGTTTCCAGCCAAAGAGGAGAGGCAACAGAAGAGGATAGCTGCCGTGAAGAGGGAGAATTGGCAGCCGACGGCCTACACCCGACTCTGTAGCAGGCATTTCAAATCAGATGAGCCATCCCCCCACCCCCTCCACCGCCACCCAACCACCTCAAACACCCCCCTACCCCACCTACGCATCTCCACCATCCTCCCACTGCCATCCCAACTCCCCCACCACCACCCCCACCCCACCACCGTCCCCCACCATCCCTCACTCCCACCCCCCAACAACCCCCTACCCCCCACTTTCGAACACGCAACCCCCCAAACCCCACGTCCCCCAACTCCCCTCTACAAGCCCCCCAGCCCCCACCACCAACCGACCCACTTCCCCTCCACCCCCTACCCGTCCCACCACTTACCACCCATCCCCAACCCTCCCCGACACCCTCACCCCCCACACCCCCACACCCCAAACCCACCCTAATCCCACCGCCACCCCCCCACCGCCATTCAAACCCCCCCACCCTCCCTCCACCTCCTTCCCCCACTCCCACGCCCCCACCCTCCACTCATTCATCAACTACTCGATTCGCAGTGTTTAAAGTCCCGCCCCCCGTGACCCCATGTTAACAATTTACTGATTACCAAGACGATTTACGTGTACTGTATGTCAATTCCAGCTAGATATATTACACATATTTACCTTGAGGGATGCCCCGGTGAACATTCACGGGGTGTTCACCAAATAGTGATGGACATCGCCATATCTGAGATCTGGTTTCGATCTCCCGTGCTTGAAACTGATAAATTTCTCTCTAGATATGGTGTAAGCGTCCATCCCCAAACATTTTATCTTGTTCCTGGACAGATCTTGGTGGCGTTGATCCAGATTTCTGCATATATCAGACAGTTCAATCTCTGACAGCCCTGTCTGGACAGCCATTACTGCGAGGAGTTTGCCGTCCAATATGGAGTCGTAGAAAAAAACCACGTGCTCTCTGTGACGTCACTGGAAAAGGTCTATAGAACGACCAGAAAGGAAGCTGTAGATGAAGGCACAGAGAGAAGGATAGAAACCGTAAAAGGGCAGTTTGGATATTAAAGATTTATGCCAGACTCGATCGAAAGCCTTTGAGATTTCAAGTGCAATTGCAAACCTTTTGCCAAAGTCCCGAAAGGAGGATGACCAGGAGTCTGAACAGTAGGTGAGAAGATCACCAGTGGAGTGTCCCTGGGTAGTGTAAAGAGTAAGAATAAAAAGATAGTGGTTGAAGTGCATGAAAGTTTACAGGAGAGAAGAAAAGTGCATGAAAGTTTACAGCAGAGAAGTGCATGAAAGTTTACAGCAGGGAATAAAGCTGCTGATTCACTAGAAGCAGTGATAAGGAGTATGGAGATGAACATTTAAAAAAAAGGTCGCTGTCCGGTAGTATTGTGATCCATACTCTAACATATGGAAGTGAAGCTTAGACCCTGTTGACAAGACAGTAATGAGAGCAGTAGAAATTAGTTATTTAAGAGGAGCCTGCAGAGTTATAGGAATAGACATGTAGAGGTGTATGGTATGTTGGAGGACTATTGGGCCTTGGAAGCAGGCTCTGAAGCCTATGCCCAGAGTCGGTCACATAAAAAAAAAAAAAAAAAAAATAGACAACGAAATAAGAAACTGAAGGAAAGATGTGGTGTAGATGTGCGCATGACTGAAAGTGTTAAAATAAATACTTTGATGTGGTTTGGTCACATGGAAAAGGCAGAGAACGAGAAACCGACTAGAAGAGTGTCTGTGAATAAAATGGAGGGGGAGAGGGGGAGGGGAACAGAAAATGAGATGCAGGGATGGAGCGGTTAGATATATGAGAGAGGAGGCTGTTAGTTGGAGGAAGGGCAGCCAATGACAGAGGACAGGGCGACATGGACACGATTTGTTTGTGGCCACCCCTCTCAGGATTAAAGCATCTGGCTATAGAAAGAATGACTATTAGCGTTCCTTTCCAACTTGAATAAAATCGTTTACAGGCAGCAAGAAAAGAATAAAAAATACTTGTACATCACAGGACTGAATGAGTTAAGGTTCGCGTTCGTGCTGGAGGACACCCTCAGGTGGTGACACCGATATAGTTGGGTGTCTTCACTGCCCGACTATACAAGTGTCCCTCAACTCCCTGTATGTCACCCGAAAGGAGGAGAAAGACATGTTTAGCCTGCAGTCCACCGAATTCACGTTTCAGGTAAGCCTGGGGCGATAACAATAATAACAAGATTTATGCTAAGGCTGATACATACTGTATCCCTCGGTGGTTTGGTGGTAGGAGTCCTGCAGCTGTGTGTTCAACACGCAAAAGTTCGACTGCAACAGGTGACCGGGGATTTTTATCGCCCCCCTTTTAGCAAGATGGAACGATAGTGTTTTTGTCCTGTGTGTGTGTGTGTGTGTGTGTGTGTGTGTGTGTGTGTGTGTGTGTGTGTGTGTTACCATTGTCTGTGCATCTGTTCCCATTATATCTCATGAACGGCTTGAGCTATCAACATGAAACCTTCAGATATCAAGATATGGCCAAAATCTTGGACGAGTTCGAAAATGGGCACTCGGGGTCGAGGTCAAGGTCACCAAAATGGCTGCCAAAGATCAACTGGTGTTTACACACACACTCTCTCTCTCTCTCTCTCTCTCTCTCTCTCTCTCTCTCTCTCTATATATATATATATATATATATATATATATATATATATATATATATATATCTACTGTATGTTTCAGGCAAACTGTGATATGGGTCATTTCGTGAAACAAGGTTAAATGTGGTTGGGTTAATTAAAATTAGGTTAATTTAGGCTAGGAATAAACAGGCTGAGAAAACTTAGGTTAAGGTTAGGTTAGGCTGGGCTAGGTTCGGTCAGTTTAGATTGAGATCTAGTTAACTTATGCAGACCATAACTATAATCAGCCATAATCAACTTACGTAACATACAGTAATCTAGCCTTAATCTAAACTAACCTAACTTAACCTAAGCTTGGCTTAACCTAGATTATCCCGGCCTACCGTAACCTCAACCTAAGTTAACATAACCTATAATATTTATCCAGTCCATTTTTACCTCGTTTCATGAACTGACTAGTCATTTCACGAAATAACTTATTTCATAGTCTGCACACACACACACACACACACACACACACACACACACATATATATATATATATATATATATATATATATATATATATATATATATATATATATATATATATATATACTATAAAGACATGGATTGGCTTTTGTGAAACGCGGTGACTGAATTCCGTAGAGTTTTGCTAATTTTCTTCACATTTGGTTTGTAAGTAGTTTGTAACTAGGCCAACAGCATATTCTGGCGGGCGATAAGCATTCGGCTCCCGAATGCTTTTCTTTCTATAACGCAATTCCTGCCAGAGACGTAGGGTGTTCCAACAATAGCCCATCATCGGATCTCTTGGGCTAGGATAATATAGGATTGTCTTTTAACATAGTCTTCTCAGTCTACCATCTACTAATTCCAGCTGAATATCTTTAAGAACGTCTGTTTTCTTGTTTTCAGAGATCGTGTAAGTCCTACCTCTGCTTTTTATTACCCAGCATCTCTACCTGCCTGATTGAGATATACTGTACAATCTCTTTCCATCAACAAGCTTCATTGTGTGTGTTTAAAATTCAGTACCGGTAGCCTACTTTGCTGCTATGATACTGCCTTTTACATAATAAAATACCAGTGTGTCTACCCACTTCACCTCAAGGTCATATTTTCACAAGCTGAATAAAATCATGTCTAGATAAAGAGAGAGAAAAAAAAAGCATCCTCGCGCTGAAGGCAATAACTGAGGTCACTTCTAAGCAGTGGCAATGAGACGAGTGACCAGCCTACGTGAGTTCTTCCCAGGAGTAATTATGTATCATGACCGTCTCCGCAGCGAGCGTGTGACTTTGGCCGCCACATTGAAACACCCGCACTCGTCGCCTCCACCACCTTAGCTTGCTGTTTCTGTTTCGCTGTTGCTTACATAAGCTGAGCTGTGGGTCATAACACTATATTTTAGCTGCGTAGTAGACCATGGTACTATATTTTCCGAATTCATCGGCTGATTTCAAAAGGCGAGTGCGTTGGGTGTTAGTGCGCAAACCTCATCAGCGCCGCCCTGGGCCCGTGGCGGCGGCGGCGGCCACACAAACTTCGCCATGTAACCATGAGAAAGCCTCTGCATACTATAAAGCTCAGTGATCATGACTATAACCTTATTATTTTGTTTGAGTTGTGCACCTGAGTTTTGGGGGGGGGGAGATTCGAGGCTGCTGATTGGCTGCCGATGGTGTCATCACAAGACGCCAGATGATCGATAATATTTATTTTTAAATGCTTTCCTCTTGTGTTAGGAGTATAATACTAGGCTGTTCATCGAAATCACAAAGAATATTGTTAATCTGCTCTTCTATTAAACAAGGTAACGGTCAGAATGTCTTAATAACAATAAATAAACGCAGATAATTTGCAGCTGTCTTTTAAAACTACAGTAGCCGAACTGTCACTGGAACAAATTATCTCTTCACATACAATCTTACGCATCTATTACGATGAACTGGTATGTTTCCTTCTATATAACATTACGTTAATCATCCATGATGAACCTATTGGATGCAGCATATTCATATTACAATGCACTTTCCTGTAAGGAGCGGATTCTCTTGCTAGGCGGTGAGTCAAACGGCAGCTTTGACGTGAGCATGTAGTTTTCCCGTCAACACTGTCCACTTCGTCTTTATACACACCTTGGTCTCTTCTTGGAATCCAGTAATTATAATCTCTGCTGTCCACTACAACTTTTCCTTTCATGCAGTAAATTGAAGGGATAATTCATATTTGTTCCTATGGCAAAGAATATCCTACAAACTACCTTTTTATTAAGCGAACATGTATGAGTTATTTCCATTGTTGCACTCATGGTTGCACGATCATTTTCGAACAAGAGGCAGCCACTCATTTTGCTTAGATCAGTGTAGTGCCGTATCAGCCCATGCAGTTTATACATGCATTTCCACATGAGCAAAGTAAACTGACATAAAACTGTGATATAATGACAGTAACAAAATAATAAAATATTTTGAACACTCCTCAACGAGTGCTGCCCTCGACATAAAGTTGAGAGCATTTATTTGTCAGGGCAAGTCTATCTATCTATATACCTAGGCTGCTTCCCCCAAGGAAAGGGAGGTAGCCGAGACAGGACGACACACTCTCCATTTACTCATCCATTTAAACACATTCATTCACATCTTAGCCCCAAAGGGGAGAACGGACAGATCCTCACCGCACCACACCGCACAAGGGTCAACTGCGCAATGCAATCAGTGACATCCGCAGCAGGGCCCGACAGCAGAGCTGGTTTACCCCTGCCACATCATAACATACCCATCCCCTTACCCGCACCTGACCTGACTAGCTGATCAGACCAAATGCGGGAGAATATCCCCTCAGGGCTGCGTCATCACTTATTTATTTACAATTTCTCTCCATTTATTTCTGTCACGCACAGCCACTCTTCCTTGCTCGACAGACATCCCTCTCGCATCCAGCGCTCTCTTCACACTATCCATCCATCCTATTCGTGGTCTTCCTCTCAGCCTTACACCTCTCACATCAGATCTAGTTATCTTTTTCACCAATCGCTCATTATCCATTCTCTCCATATGCCCAAACCATCGCAACACCCTCTGCTCAACTCTACCAGCCATCTCCTGAACAACTCCAGTTCTCTTTCGCACTTCATCATTTCGCACCCGATCCATACGCGTCACTCCACACATACTCCTCAGACACCTCATCTCCATTACATTCAAACTTTTCCTCTCTGCTACACCCATATTCCATGTTTCAGCCCCATATAATGCAGTCGGTACCACAACACCCTCATACAGCCTTCTCTTTACATCCATTCTAAGCGAACGACATTTAAACACTTTTTTTCATTCCTCCCAGCACCTTTCCTACTTCATTTATTCTAAACTTCACTTCTGCATCTATTCTTCCATCCACAGCAACATGTGACCCTAGATATTTAAAACAATCTACCTCCTCAAGCAACTCACCATTCAAAACTATATTCATCCCCCTACCATCTATCAACCTCGTACACTTCATCACTTTACTCTTATTCTCATTTACTTTCAAATTCCTCCTTTCACACACCCTTCCAAACTCCTCTACCAACTGTCTCAATCTCTCCTCTGAATCAGTCACCAGTGCAGTATCATCTGCAAACAGCAGCTGCTTCAGATTCCAATCTCCACCATCAACATTTACCAGACTCAGACCTCCACCTAAAACTCTTGCATTCACCTCCCTTACAACACCATCCATGTAAATATTAAACAACCAAGGTGACATCACACATCCCTGTCGCAGCCCCACTCTCACGGGAAACCAATCACTCATAGCATTTCCCACTCTTACACATGCTCTACTACTTACATAAAAACTTTTCACCCCTTTTAGTAACCTACCATCAAGTCCATACAATCTTAAAACAGTCCACAAAGCTTCCCTATCAATTCTGTCATACACTTTCTCTAAATCCATAAATGCCCAAAACACATCCTTGCCTTTCGCTAAATACTTTTCACACACTTGTCTCACAGCAAACACCTGATCAACGCATCCCCTCCCTTATTTATAGTAATTAAGGCATTCAGACCATTATGTTGTCAAACATGAGAACAGATTAACTACTGTAAATTCTTTGATTTTTGATGAACAACTGAGTATTATATTTCAAGCAACACGAGGAAAAGTATTTAAAGATAAATATTATCGATCACTTGGCGTCTGTTGTGATGACATCATCGGCAGCCAATCAGCAGCCGCGAATCACACACACCCTCCTCGCCCCGAAGATCTCAGGTGCACAACTTAAACAAACAGGGTATAATTTTCCACGGAGCTAACTCTATATGTGGCTATGATCTGTCTGTCTGCCTCTATCTATCTAGCTATCTGTATGTACCTATCAATCTATATGTATGTCTCTATCTCTCTATTTACCCATCTGTCTGTTCAGGTTACGGCACTTCCCTGGAATAATTATCTAAACGAAGACTTTCGAAGGGGCTAATTCTAAAATATATTTACCTGTTACTGTTTATCTGTCTTTATCTATCCAGTCTGTTCCTTTATTTATCTATCCATCTATGTTTATATGTATATCGATTTGTCTATCTACCTATCTTTCCATCCATCCATCCATCATCCAATCTTACGTTGCCCCATGAGGAGCGTAGGAGCCCGGGGCTAGGCAGTTGGTCCTGACATTTAAGATGAGAGTGACCAACCTCACTCATCCCTGAGTGGCATTACGTGAGCAATAAACCCCAACCACCCCTTGGATATAAACCTTCACCGGCTCAATCCGATTGGAGCACAATAATTACCCACTAAATCACCAGGCGCCAAAATTTGGTTATATGGTTACCACCCAGCGTAGTAAATAGTTTTCTGGTGTACAGGAAACCATTTGGCTGGTTACTCAGCGTAGAGTCACCCATAGGCAGAAGGAAAAAGAAAGAATGAAGAAATGAAAGACAGAAGAGGGAGTGTAAAGTCACCCGTAGGCAGAAGGACGAGGAGAGAATGAAGGAAAGAAAGAAGATGGAAGGAGAGAAGGATGGAGGAGAGGACTTTTTGTCTATTTATATCTGTTTGTGTTTATATATCTATCTGTTTATCTGTCTGTTTGTCTATCTATCTATCTGTGTCAGTCTACCTATCTGTCTACAGTATTTGCTTATATGTCTCTCTCTCCGTATCTATCAATCTATCACTGTTTATCTATAGCCTAGCATCAAATCTTGTGAGGGTTGGCCTGAAGGAAAGACTCCCCAGACAGCTGTGTGCCTAATCAGTAACGACCTCACGCCACCTCTCCCTCTCGCACGAACACAGTATACTACAGCAGCGGGCAATAAAACAGCTGCATCTTTTTACCCGAACAGTAATGGAACTCTTATAATGTATTTTGAAAGTTTTATTGGGTTTCGGAAGTCATTACACACTGTCGTAATGAACTGAGTATTTGTTATTTACTTTTTATTTGAGTTTTTTATTTGCCAGTCAGTACAAGCCCCAATACGCCTCGATATTTATGCCAGCAACAACACTCCCCCGCCTCGCCACTGCCAACGTCCCTCTCTATCGTCATGGCACGTGCCTTGCTTCTGGCCTGCGTCCTGGGTGACCTTGGCGTGGGAGGTGTGTGTAAATAGGCGGTTCTCATTATCAGCTCCCTCGGTCTAGCTGGATCCCAGGCTGGGGCAGGTAACAGGCTGATAACAAGAATTGCGCTCAGACTTCACAAATCTCCCATATGACCCACCCTCAGATCATAAACCACCCTGCTAATAACACTACACAAGTCTTGGATGAAACAACATTAACCAATCTCTAATGAGGACGGTGGGTATTAGCTCCGGAATGATGACGTGAAGGTACGCAGTAAAAGTTGAGTCACTGGGACAGAGTATGAAATATATCTTATGTCCAGCGTGGCAAAGACAAAGACATAGCGATAACCATTGCATTATTTAAATGTCTGTCTGTCTACAGTACAGTCAGATGCCATTGTCCTATACGGGGTGGCTACAAACAAATAACTTCCACTTTGCCCAGTCCTGTCATTTTGGCTGCCCTCTCTTCATCTCACACTACCCTCTCTCATATGTCTGTCCACTCCATCCCTCCACCTTATCCCTCTACCCCTCCATCTCATTCACATACATTCTCCTAGTCAGTCTCTCTGTCTCCATCCTCTCCGCTTGGTTAAACCACCTCAGTGTTTTTCTCTTAACGCTTTCAGTCATATCCTTCACACCACAATGTTCCTTTACTCCCCCATTTGTCTGTTTCTCCGTGTAACTCCACGTGCTCCTCTCTGACAACTCATTTCCACTGCCCTCCTCTTGATGTGTCCTTCCAGCAAGGTCCAAGCTTCACTTCCTTATGTCAAAGTGGGGATCACAGTACTGCCATGCAGCGACCTTTTTACTTCCTTGCTCACTTCCCTATTCCTTATCGCTACTTCAAATGAACCATCAACCTTTCTTCCTTGCTTCATCTTTTCAAGTACTTCATCCTCTGAGTTTCCATCCATACTCATCGCATTATATAAGTACTTGGCTGACTCACATTCTCCATTTCCTCACCACTGTGAATTTTGTGATTTCATTTCTCTCAAAGTCCGTAACTTTACTCTGATCTGCTTTCATTTTTAGAATCCGTTTCTCACATACACTTCCAAACACCTTCACCAAGCCTTGCAACCCTCACTCATCTTCACTTAACAATACAGTATTGTTGGCAAAGAACAGTACAGGAAGTTTCCAAACCCTACATTCTCTCGTCAAGTACTTTCCAATTTTTACTTTCCTACCTTGCATTTCTTTTATAACTCCATACATACATAAACCGAAAAAAAACACACACACACACACGGAGATATGATACATCCCATATTTAAGTCCAACACTTTTATCAAACAACTCAGTTCACCATCCACACGTACCATACAACAGCCCTAATGCCTTTGTACATAGCCTTCACAGCATTCAATAACTTCCCTTCTGCTCCATTATTTTTAATATCTTCCATATTCTTTGTCTATCTGTTCTGTCATATACCATCTCTAGATCCACGAAGACAGCATACAACTTTTCCCTCTCTAGATGCTTCTTCACTAAACATATCAGAATGAATATCTGAACTTAGGAACGTTTTCCCATCCTAAAATGTTCTTTTTCAACTGACTCCTTGGTTTATTTTCGCAACTCTAGTGACAAGTGTCTCACCATTATTTTTCCAACTGACTTAATATCTATTGACTTGACTCATCACGCATCCAGCTGGTGCCGAGTTGGACCCTTGATGATGGCCCTTTTGTATATTTTCCACGTCTCCCTGTCCCTCGCTCTCTCCATCATCGACTGCGCTCCAAGTGCTGGGTTAGCCTTTCGCACTCCTTCCCACCAGGTCTTTCGTGGTCTTCCTCTTCTCATACCTCCCATTCTCGCATATACCATCTGCCGTGGTGTTCTTCCATCTTCCATTCTCTCCACGTGCCCCAGCCACCTCCTCTTCATGTCTCTCACTCTGTCGACTCTGCTTATGATTGTTTGTTCTCCTTCACACTTCCTCGTTGGCACAGCTGGGCACCGCAATCTAAAATTCAACTCCGCAATTGCAGTTCCGCAACCTCTGACCCATACCTTCCGCTACCGCAAACCCGGAATAAACTTGGAATGTACAGTTCCACTACCTCAATACCGCAACCGCAATCCAGTTTTACAATTTTCAGTACAAAGTGCACAAACAGGGGGTATTGGTAATGTAGTGAATTATTGTATTTATAATCTATTTATGACATTTATAATGTAATTAAAATTGTCGCCGATACCTTGGTGTATTTACTGGAAACTTACTCATTGCAATTATCTTCCTCAGAACTGTAATTTTGTAAGGTACTGACGAATACTCAGGTGTATATCTACCACTTTTTATTTTGTATCAGAGTCAGAGCATACAATGAAAATCTCACAATATTAATATTGTAATAATAAAATCATATCCTTTATTACATAAATTATATTATAAGAAAAAGAAATAGCCTATGTGACACTTGGGAAAATCAATCTGACCAGCAGCAGAATGCAGTCCATAGAACTTAAATAGATAATTCATAGAAATGTGCTTACTCATGCAGATAATAACTCAGTAAGATCATTAAAAAAAAAAAAAAAAAAAAAAAAAAGGATTTTCAGTGATCTCCATTACATTAGCCCTTAAGATCGTCATTTGTCAAATTGTGAAACAACTGTGCATGATTAGCTATGTATGCCACAAAATTTACTGCCAGGCTAGCTTATAGTATTTCGTATCGTATCGTATCAAATCATTTCTCCCGGTATCGCCCATCTCTACGGCTAACTGACACAGTGTGACGCCTCGCCCGCCGCCGCCGCTGGCCGGCGTCATATGCACGGAGTGACTATATGCTGGAAGTTACCGTTCCCTTCTCTATTTAGCCTAAATTAACCTAACCTAACCAAACCTAACCTTACCTTAACCTAACCTTATCCTAGATCAGCCTAACCTAAATAAACCTAAACTAAACTAACCTTAATTCACGAAATGACAAATTTTACGATCTGCCTGTAACATATATCTTTATTTATATATATCCATATATCGACCTATAGTTACCTACAGGTCGATAAGATATCCAACTATCATCCTGACACATGTATTTCATACAATGTTGTTGATAAATGGCACAAAATTTGAGATAACATGCGGATACTTTCAAAATAGAAGCTAAAAGGGCACTCGGCACATGCGCACTGAGTGGAACGGTAACTTCCAGCGTAAGTCACTCCGTGCATACGACACCGGGAATCCTGTTCAAGCTTGATATTCATGAGTCATGCTGCAGCCTGTACTAACTGACATCGGCCACCACGTGGGAGATTGCAGACAGGACTGCGATTGCGGAAGTACTTCCACAGCACAATGCTGCAAGTTTCGGAGGAGTTTGTCGCAAACGCAATTCCGCAACTGAAATAATGCGGTCTGCTATTTCGGAAATTGAGGATTGCGGGAGTGATTGCAAAGGTGCCCAGCTCTGCTCGTTGATAAGTCTGTCACTTCATCTTATCTTTTTAATCCATCTCATTTCAAATACTAACAGCTTTTTTTCTTCCTTCTTCTTCAGCAGCCATGCTTCAGGCCCATACAAGTCTGTTGGTATCACGACTGACCTTAATAATCGGCCAGCTCATGCTGCCTTTATAGTCAGTCGAGATTTCTTGCTTGGTTTCTTTTGGCCAGCTCATGCTGTCATAATTGTTACTCGCGTTTTCTTGCTTGGTTTCTTGTTTAATTGTGGCAGGCACTTCTACCCTTCAGAATTAACCAGTTCCGACTAAACTTGAACACAATGACCAGTCTATGACCTAGCTGTGTCTGGAAGGTTTGAATTGCTAGGCAACAATTCGTTGACTAGCAACGCCCGAAAAATCGCTTCCCCCCCCCCTGCTTTTGACGTTTTGAGTTGCAGAATCATTACTAATGGAGGTAGAAAGCTCTGGCTTCTCTAGGTATAATCTTTGAGTCATTCCCTGTTGGAAGAGTGCCATCCATTTTTCCCCTCTTTCCTCTAGTTTTCGAGTGGCAGTCCTTCAAAGATTGGCCTCAGTGACCCTAGCAACCAGTACCAGTTCTCAAAAATGTCCCCCTGGTTCCCCAGCGGCTAGATGGAATTGTATGAAACTTTGCATGCTTTGAGGCACTGACTAGTACTGCAACTTTCTATTGTACACCTGTGGTACATTGGCCAGGTCACAGGTCAAAGGTCATCAAATGCAAAAACGGTGAAGAGAATTAAAATCACACTATGCTCGCGCAATATGCTGAGGCTCCGAAGATTATTAAGCCAGTGCCATGATTCTTGGGTGGAATGTTGCACTGGAGTAAAAAAATGACAGTGTCGAAACTCACCTCCAGCAGCTGGCAGCATCACCTAGAAGTTGTACCATTCTGCATATTTCAAGTTCTCTAGCTCCACAGACGGTGGACATAATCGAATGAAACTTTGCATGCTTATAGATGTTAATGAGTACTAAAAGTGTGCATTTTACATGCATGACCTGTATGCACCAGGTCAGGGATCAAAAGTCATCAAATGCAGAAAACATGAGAAGTGTTAATATTAGAACCTTGCTTGTACGAAATGCTAAGCCTCTGAAGATTATTAAGCCAGGGCCATGATTCTGGGGTGGAATGTTGCACTGGAGTACCTCCATATGGAAATAACTTTTAGTGTCGAAACTCACTTTCGGTTGCTGGCAGTGCTACCTATAAATTGTACCTCGGGTGGACCAAAGCTTGGTCAGCTTAGAGCTGGCGATCGTTGCCGACTGGCTTGTTTCACTTTTGGGTAGTACAGGTAGATATATTATCACTTCTCCATATCCTTCTAAGTCTCCTCATAGCTGTCCTTCAGTCTTCATTCTCTCTTACACTGTTCTCTTCTTGTCCTCTTTTGAAGTAAAGTAAGCTTCCAGATACTTGAAATCCTCTACCTGTTCCACTGCTGACTCACCCAGTCTCATATTTATGTCCTCAGGTCTTCTACTTATCTTCATTATTTTTGTTTTATCTCCACTGATTAACATTCCATGTCTTATACATGCAGTAATCACATTTTCATGCGTCAGTTTGATCTCTTCTATTAACTCGCTCAGTAAAACAATGTCGTCAGCATGCTTCAAATGGCTGACTCTCCTACCTTCTTTCCATATTCCCTGTGTCCCCTCTAAAGCCTCGTGAATAATTTTCTCTAGATCGATGTTGAACAAATGGAGTACCCTTGTGTGACTTTTGCTGGTGTTGAAATTCTCTGTCGTGAATTTTCCTTAATGATGCTTTAGTTTCATGATGCAGATTATCAATTACCTTAATAATGTAACTCTTTATGCCGAAATCTTTAGGAGTTCTAAACATCTCTTCTCTCAAAATTGAGCCAAATGCTTGTTGGAAATCTATAACAGAGAGCACATACCTCTGTCGAATTCCAAAAGCTTTTCTATAATTTGTTGGATTGTTAATAGGTAATCTAATGTTCCTTTTCCATACCTGAATTCTGGCTGTTCCTCTCTAACTACTTCTTCCCCGCATATTTTCATTCTTTTTTGTACACTCTTTGCTAAAACCCTTCCCAGTTACAGAACACAAAAACCCTTATAATTGCGACAGTTATCTTTCTCCTTTTCTTCTAAATGGAGAAATTACACCTGACTTCCAATCCTTCGGCACCCTACCTTTCTCCCAGTCTAATCTGCACACTCTCAAATGCATTCTATCGGTGTCTTTCCCCATTATATCACACTTGGCCATTCACTTTATCAGTTCCTGGGGCTTCCAGAATTTCGACTTTCTTCATTGCTTCAGCCACTTCCATCCTACTGATCTTTTCCTTCCCTCTCTCCTCTCCTCTTCTCCCAGTCATTTCCCAACCATTTATGCTCCATCCATTTATGCCGTATATGCAACAATTTCTTAAAATGTTTTCTCCACCTGCTCACATTTTTTCCCTACTCCACCGATATTCTGCCATTTTATCTTTCACCCGTCTAAGGTTTCCTTTATCATCCTGTCTTAATTTCTTGACCTCCTTCCAAAACAGAGTCTTCCATTTCTTCCATTCGGCACTCAGATTCCTTCCAAACTCCCCATCTACTCTCTCTCTCTCTCTCTCTCTCTCTCTCTCTCTCTCTCTCTCTCTCTCTTTTCACTTCTTCCCTCCTTTGCACATATAACTCTCTTCTCTATCTCTCAATTTACTCCAGTCTTCCACTCCACTTCCAGTCACTAAGTACGTTCTTCTTCTCTGCCACAGCTAATTTCATCTCTTCATTCCATCATGCTCTTCCTTGCACCTCATTACATCATCTCCTCACCCCATACATTTTCTTACGTGCTGCACAGATTACTTCTCTTAGTATCCTAAACATACCCTCCACTTCCTCAGTCTGCCCCACGTCATAGCCACCAAACTGCTCCATCATTTCTCTTTTGTGTTCCATTTTCTTTTTCCTCTTGCAACCTTTCTACTTTTTTGCAGGGACTTGCTCCTCCTGTCTTTCTCTCCCTTTATTCACTCAACGTTTTTTACACTTCTATCTTGGATACTATTATGCAGTGATCAGGTAGTCTACTTCCCCAGCCTCTATACACTGTGGCGTCCAACACAGACCTTTTGACTAGCTTATCCACACACAAATAACTAATCATTGCCTTACGTTCATCCAACTAACCATCCATCATCCTTATTACTTGCCGTGAATGCCTGAGGATCATTTCGTGCCTAAAGAATGTAATGGCTATTGCTAAACATTTACCTGCACAAATTCCCACCAGAGCCCTGCCATTCCCATCCACTTTAGCTGGTTCATCCCATTCGCTAACCACTCCATCTACCTTGATATTCCCATCTTTTCCATTCCTGTTTCCAGTCAAAAATTCTCTCTGACTCCTATCTAACTTGTCCATGCATGTCTCCACATTAGCCCAAAACTCATCTTTCAACACAGCCGTTTGGTCCTCTTCTGGGGCGTACACACAAACATTCGCATACATTTGTTTCCGCACATCCATTCCTACCCATACAATACGAGATTCAACTGCCCTATATTCGCCTTCCATTTTTTGCAAACAGCAATACATAAACCATCCTTTGCCCTTTAGATCTCATCTACTCCAGCACATATACCAAATCTATGCTGCTACTCTTTCAGACACTAACATCTCCATTTAGCCTGAGTCTGCCTGAATATGTCAGCTTTTGCATCCTCCAGCACTCCAACAATCTCTCACCTCATCATTCGCACCTCTCAGATTCCATGTCGCTCTCCTTATGCTGTCCCTCGACTGGTCCTTGGACGTCAGCTGTTGGTGCGTCCAGATCCGAGGCTTCTTTGCTGTTTTTTAGTCTGCTGGTGTGTGGGGCGGGACACGAGCTCTCCGACAACCTACTTCGTCAACACGTAGGGAACACGTGTGGCTAGGATATATGGTTACTACCCAGTGTACCGAAATGTAAATGTAAATGGTCATGGACTCAGGGAGGGGGTGGCTGAATCTGTAGAGAGGCGGCCTGCAGTCCTAATGGACCCAGGATTTAATTCCGGCTGGAGCAGAGAACAGTTTAGGAATCTGGTTTTCATAAATAGCAGACTACTGATCTACCAGAAGATCCGCCGACATGTAAAAAATACCCCTGCTATTACCAGTACACCAGTCCTGTATGAAACAGCGGTAGCATGTACTCAATATGGACGGTGGGTGTTAGTCCCGAAGTGGTGACATGTGGAGGTGTGTAGGAGGACGGGCCTTGGGATAGCCCTGAAGTCTTTGCCCAGAATCGGATACATAAAAAAAAAAAATAAATAGGAATAAATATCGTTCTTGGCCAAATATTTCTTCGCTCAAATGTGACAGCACCAAGCCTACACTTTACGAGCAGAGAGGCTGACTCACATAGTGTGGGAAGCCTGAAGTCACCACGATTCTTGGTTTTCATTACCGTGTGAACAGATTCATGAGCGTCCCTCCCAGATCACAAGCTTTACTGTTTGAAACAAATTAGTAATTAACCCAGTATTTCAAATACATGCCTGAGACTTCAACCAAGGACTTCGCGCCAGCACAACGCAGGGCTCACGATCCGTGTGATCCATCGTATGAGTGAGCATATTCTTATAGATATCCCTTTTAGTCTGAGGATTTATTTTGTATTCAATTTTTGCTACTTACAGACGATATTGTTGAGCTGGAATGAAATATAAGCATGTCCAGACGGGATATCAGCACACACACACACACACACACACATTATACGGGGTGTCCCATAAGTCCGGCATCAATGGGATTAATGCACTTTTCTTTCCAGATACATGAATATAGGGGTCATTATGAAGAGATTCAATAAAATTTCATATTATGCTGGACTTATGGGACACCCTGCACTTATATATATATATATATATATATATATATATATATATATATATATATATATATATATATATATATAGGTCTCTATGGACAAACCGCAGGAGAGCTTTCATAAACAAATGACGAAAATTTTATGACGGGGACTATTTTATGAAAGATAGTCTATCTATCTATCTATCTATATACCAAGGCTGCTTCCCCCAAGGAAAGGGAGGTAGCCGAGACAGGACGACTCTCCATTTACTCATCCATTCAAACACATTCTCCCCTTTGGGGCAAAGATGCGAATGAATGTGTTTGAATGGATGAGTAAATGGAGAGTCGTCCTGTCTCGGCTACCTCCCTTTCCTTGGGGGAAGCAGCCTTGGTATATAGATAGATAGATAGATAGACTATCTTTCATAATTAATAATTCATATGATTAATTCTTAAGTGTCACCCCGATTCTGTGGAAATATCACTTATGTTACTAAACACTGCATAATATTTATGACATGCAGAAAATTTTTTTATTCAAGACCAACAAGGAGCTAGGTTTGTTGACATCGGCAGCGGTGTCCCACAGAGAGCAATCGGTCGATTCGGATCCGAACTCATTCGTATCCAGATCATTCAGGTTAATGATGTAGGTTAGGTTAAATTAAGTTACATTTGGCTGAATCAGATTAGGTTAAGTTGCGTTAGGTTAGGTAACTATGGACTGATGATTAGTGACGGACTGAATATGGAGCCTATTCATCCTAAAAGTCCAACATGGTGGGTGGGCGCTTATCCTCTGAGCTCTGTCATATGGAGAGGCTTTCTCATGGGTTGCGCCGCATGGTTTGTGTGCCCGCCGCCAGGGGTCCAGGGCAGTGCTGATGATGTTTATGCATTACACCCAGCATCCGCGCCTTTTGAAACCGGTCGACGAATTTGGAAAATATAGAGCCATGGTACATTGCGCAGCTAAAATGTAGTGCCATGACCCAATGCTCAGCTTATGTAATTAACGGTGAAACAGAAACAGCAAGCTAAGAACAGTGTTCCAATTGCATTACCATGGTGAAGGTGAAGAGTGCGAGTGTTTCAATGTGGCGTCTAAAGTCACACGCTCGTTGCAGAGATAGCCTCTCCATACTATAGAACTTTTCCAGTGACGTCACAGAAATCACGTGGTTTTGTTTACGACTCCATACTGGACGGCAAACTTCTTCCAGTAGCTGATGGCTGTCCAGACAGGGCTGTCAGAGATTGAACTGTCTGATATATGCAGAAATCTGGAACAACGCCACCAAGATCGGTACAGGAACAATATAAAGTGTTTGGGGATGGACGCTTACACCATATCTAGGGAGAAATTCACCAGTTTCAAGTACTGGGGACCGAAACCAGGTCTCAGATATGGCGATCTCTATTTGGTGAACATCCTGTCAAAGTTCACCGGGGGATCCCTCAAGGTAAATATGTGTAATATACCTCTCTGGAATTGACGTACAGTACATGTAAATCGTCCTGGTAATGAGTAAATTATTGACGTGGGGCCAAGGGGGTTGTACACACTGACTGGGAACTGAGTTGATGATGAATGGAATAGGTTACCCAGTGATGCAGTTGCTGCCCCTTCTTTAGAAAGTTTCAAGCACAGGCTAGATAACCAAATGACAGGTATAGGTTGCATATAAAATTTTTCATTCTTGTGGTCACACTTTTATGAGAGCTGCCTAGTGCGGGCTATTGTAGGCAAGGCAAATTAGTCACACTCTTGTGGGAACTGATCTAACATGGGCCTGCATGGGCTATTGTAGGCAGGGTAGATTAGTCAAACTCCTGTGGGAGCAGTCTAGCATGGGCCTATTGGCCTATTGCAGTTCCCTTCTCTTCTTAAGCTTCAATTTAGGTCCTAGGTTACGTTAGATTGGTTGAATTAACTTGGTTTGCTATTTAAAAAAGTAATTTTCGACAGAAATGATCGCAGATTAATTTTAATCACAGTAAAACTGAAAAAATGAATATTTTAAGCTTCAATGTGAGTTGGGTGTAAGTCTAGAAAATTACCCAAAAAATTACTTATTTTGGAAATTTCAGTAATTATAGGCTTAAATACATACACTCAGCCTATATATGTTTAAAATAGTTAAACATATAATGCGCAATTGACAGTATATGCCAAAACTGTTAATATTACTGCTGAAGTTAGCTTTTACAATATAAATGAAACAAAACATTGGCACAAATTTAAATTAAGGTCATTTATTTCATGCTGATGAATACCACAACATAAAACTTAAAGACCTTAACAGTATAGTTTTAATGACTTTACATTTTACATTAAAGAAAGTCTATCTATCTATCTATTGCCAGACGCCATAATCCCGTACGGGGTGGCCATTTGACTCTGAGTTATTTGTTTTACAGGGAGGGGCACTAACCCTCCACCAACCCACTTGACACATAGGGAGCACGTGTGGTTTGGTTATATGGTTACCACCCAGCGTTGTAAATGGTTTCTTGGCTTACAGAAAACCATTTGGCTTGTCACTCAATGTAAAGCCACCTGTAACGGAAAGAAAAGCATTATGTAGTGACAGGAAAGATGGGAGAAATAGGAAGAGAGGAGGGCAGGCACAGAAAAAGAATGATAAAGGCTAAGGAAGAAGTAGGCAGCACTACATCAAGTGAGTGGATGATGGTCGCCACCACCTACAGTATTAGTACATATTTGGTAAAAGATAATATAAAGGGCTGTTGAGAGAAGTACAGTATTTATCCTCTCATTTGTAATAAAAGCAATTTTGTACTCAGTGAAAAATGTATATTTAACTGGAGCATGTATTGGCAATTTGGCTTTCAGTGGTAACATTCATTTCTAAATTAAATAGACAGTTATACAAAGTTGTCCTAGTAATTATGCTTCAATAGTAATTGAAACATAGGGTACCAAACAGACTCACAGTGGTATACAGTATAACAGTTTTATACTGAACTGTTGAATGGTGTTCTGTACTGCACTAGTATTAAAATGATCCATTATGACACAGATATCAGTTTCAATCGAATCATACTGAAAAACACTGAAAAAGTAAAAATTTAACGTTTAACCTAACCTAACCTAACCTTATCTTACCTTAAGTATGACCTAACCTGTAATCTAATCAGTTTTACTCAAGCATAACATTCTTGATCATCACTGCGACGGAGAATATAGTTATGTCCTATTTCGTTTGGGTGACTCTTGAATAATACCAAACAAGGCCTGTCACATACAGTAGACCCTCCCCCTCTTTTCCCATGCACACACATGGCCGTGTGGGTCTTGTACTCTGTGACATTAACATAATTAGGATATCCCATGAGATCTTCAACTGCTAAGAATGATAAATATTCCCGTATCAATTCACAAATCATTGGCTCACCTGATATGAAATGCTTGCTACAGAGCCGGGTGTAGGACGTCAGCTGCCAGTTCTCCCTCTTCACGGCAGCTATCCAATTCTGTCGCCGTTCCTCATTGGCAAGAAACCGGTACAAGGTTACCCCACTTCCAGTTTTCTGTCTTGTCTTAGAGCCGAAGGCATAACAGAGGAATACCATTGTGGAATCTGGTATTCTCACTCTAGACGTCCGACAACTTGCTGTCCAGTGTGGCGTCTTAAACAATAATCACATGACTCGTGACGTCACATGGAAAAGATCTACAGTGCGTTGGCCACGGTTTACATGTAAAACAGGTGGTTTTGTAGTTGATATATTAAAAATTACGCATTTCCTCAAGTTCTTAAAGTTATCAGAATAATAATTACGTTATAGTCATTGAAGAAATATACAATTGTTAATTTTATACATGGGATCTCTCCTGCAAGATCTCCATCCATCTATCTATCTATACATCCATCTATCTATCTATCTATCTATACATCCATCTATCTATCTATCTATCTATCTATACATATATATATATATATATATATATATATATATATATATATATATATACACACACACACACACACACACACACACACGTTTATTGAAAGGCAGGACATTGCAGTCATCTAGAAATTCACAAGGCAGTTTATTAATGTCCTTACAACTCGGCTGAAATATATTTACTTTTTACCTCACTGAACTCGAATAGTATATCAATATCTATATCTATCTATCTATCTATCAATATATATATATATATATATATATATATATATATATATATATATATATATATATATATATATATATATGTACCTAGGCTGCTTCCCCCGAGACAGGATAGCACATTCCTAATTTTCTTATCCACACAGACACATTTATTCGTATCTTAGCCCCAAGGGGAGAAGAAACAGATCCTCATCGCACCACATCGCACGAGGGTCAAATGCGCAGTGCAATCAGCGACATCCGCGCCAGGGCCCGACATCAGAGCTGGTTTACCCCTGCCACATCATAATGGACCCATCCCCTTACCTGCACCTGGCCTGATCAGCTGATCAGACCAAATGCGGGAGAATATCCCCTCGAAAAGCTGCATGATTTTCTGCAGCAATCATTTCCGGTAACGAGAGATTGAACATCTGAGTGTAACTTGTCTGCTGTCATGATGTACGATGTGTACAGACTGAAAATATGTAGTTCATGCAAGCCAGGGCTTCCCAAACTTCTATGGCCTGTTTATCCCTCGAACCTGTGATCAGCTATGTATCCCATTTACACATGCGACGGATGACACACCAACACACATGTAAGCAAACCCTGAATGTTTTTCATTCAGAACTTCTTAGTATGGCACTGCAGAAAAAAACATCTTCGTCAATAAGTTCTATTATTTTAAAATGCATTTTTTCTGTGGTAACCATGCTCATACAGTAAATTAGACAACAAATGTATTTGCCAGAATAGGACATTGTACTGAGAAATCATGAATGCATATTGTAGATTTGATTAAATAATAAATAAATAAGGGGGTAGTATCTTCACTGCATAGAGAACTTTGTAACTTCGGGGATATGTTACTTGGGAGATAAGTGCTTAAGGTGGGGCTCGAGTTAGCTTTGTGGCTAGAATAAGGAGTGCTTGTATAAAGTTCAGGGGACTGTTGCCTTTCCTGACATTGAGAAGGCTCTCCCTCCGTGCTAAGGAATCTTAGTATGCGGCATGTGTTAGGAGTGTAATGCCGTATGGCAGTGAGACCAGTGCTGTAAAGGAAGAGGATAATTGTAGGCTCAAACGTACAGAAACGACAATGATTTGATGGATGTATAGTGCATCCTTGAATCCGATTCCTGGGGGATTGAAGAACTGGGAGGAAGGATGGGACTGAAGTATACTGATGTGATGAGGAGGGTTAGATTGAAATGGTTTGGGCATGTTGACAGGGTGGAGGATGACAGTTGGGTGCAGAAGGTGAGAAATGTGAACGTCGGGGGTAGGAGTGTGAGAGGCAGACCGAAAAAGACCTGGGACGTATGCAAGCACGTTGAAGCCTTTATAAAAGTTACGATACAACTGTAGATTTGGAAACAGTCTGACATCCACCGAGTAAACAAGTACCGTAATTCTCTATTCATACGCAGCTTCTGGAGGTATGTAGATGCATTTTAAGTAAGAAACCCTTTAACCTTTGGAGTTACCGAACTGATCTGCGCAGAGAGAACAAGAAATATTGTAAAATGAAAAGGCTGATTTAAGCAATTAATATAAAATTTTATACTACAGATGCTGGTTTATGCATCTGAATTATACACATAAAAGAAAATGGATTTAGGTAATACTGTTTTACGAAGAAAGGCAGTGTAGGTAACCAAGAAATGTTATGCTGGTATGGCTTCATCTTTGGAATATAAATTACTATAGTTTCTTTTGATGTAAACCAAGGGGCGTTAACCTTTTTGTGCATATCGACCCATTTGCACATCGTGCCTTCTCTAATACCTGGCATGACCATTATTTCCCTAATCAGAGCTTAAATACAGGATTCCAAACACACAAACGACATATTTGGTTTATATACGAGTAATACACGTTCCAGTACTCACAGGAATGTGATAATATCCCTGAGATAGGGAGAATGGAATTTGCCCACGTATCCCTTACATGAAAAAAAAAAAAAAAAAAAAAAAAAAAAAACTAACAGGAGTTGAGCGATGGGATCCACACCTGACAGACTGGCGAGGCAATGTGCCAAGTCTACTGCCCAGCACTTGTGTTGCAAACAAAGCTATCCCATACCGTCCATGAAATAGAAACGTGATTTTAGGGGGAACTTTTACTTATGGATTCTAACCTTTTTTTTTTTTTTAGTGATGTGAGAGCTGAAAAGATCAGGGGGAATGTGGAGTTAAAATACGACATTGTAATGTAAAATTCCCTTCAGAAATGTAAGAAAAACGAAAAATTGACTATCCTACCAAGTCTTCAAAGGACGGCTGATAAAAAAAAAAAAAGATCTAAGCAGTCAGAAAAAGTCACATCCCACTGTCCTAACTTCGGTATTCGCTGCATCTAATATATATATATATATATATATATCCCATTGGAGCCCAGTGTCCAATATATATATATATATATATATATATATATATATATATATATATCCCATTGGAGCCCAGTGTCCACAGTATTGGACAGAACTGGGAATTTTCAATTCTTAATAAAGCAGGGAACCCCCGGATGGGGACCCATGAGCTTCGCGACTATGAGCCGATAGGCGGAGGGCGGTACACTTTGGACCCTCCCGGAACAGTGCCTCGCCCAGCAACCCTGGAATCCAATGGGATATATATATATATATATATATATATATATATATATATATATATATATATATATATATATACACATATATATATATATATATATATATATATATCATCATCAGCCGTTTGAGTATCCACTGCAGGACCAGCCTATCCCGACGGAAGTCGGGACGATACAGCCAATGTATCTCTCCCAAGTGGCTTAGGCTGTCTGGTAGAGATTGTATGTAGGGGGAAAAGTGCTTGTAAGTGTTAATGTAGTGTTGGAGTGGCTTTGGATGTGTGTGTAGTCTGTGAACCAAGTGTAATCGGCCCACGCAAGCCGACTGGGTGCAAGCATACTTTACAGTAAGCGACACTGGTTCAGTCACAGCACCCCTTGTGTCCGCCAATGTACTGCGTGGCCGGGTGAACACTCCTAAAGTTTATTACCCTGGCGGGGCGCGAACCCTGGCTCACCCGTGTACGAAACGCACACTCTACCACTGAGGCCCCATATATATATATATATATATATATATATATATATATATATATATATATATATATATATATATATATAGTCATTGTCAGTTATTGAAATGTTGGTTTGAATTTCTAGATTGCGAGGTTTATGAAGGAAATGCCATAAAAACGTTGCATTGGTACTGTATTGATGAATACTAACTAATGTAAGTAAATAATACCGATTTTACTTAGAAACTTTTTAATCTTTTGATCCATATCCTCAGTGAAGAGAAAAACCAGTGGTCCAGATTTCCTTACTCCATGAAAGTCTGGGAATGAAAATTGCGGAAATGATTGTGACAACATTTTAACCCCTTCCATTATTCCATAGAAGACAAAGTTACCCCACCTGAGGCAATTTACAGTAGGTTGGTAACTCCTGATTTAAACTAAGAACTAACGTTTGTTTATGAAATATCAACAGAGAGTTATCTAATGGTTCAAAATGTATATAAATATAATACAACAAAATATGATATAGTAATAGCACCATAGTTCAGCTGTATAATCCACTGTCATACCCACTGAAACCCATTCACGTACCCCCCAGGGGGTGCGAATACTCTTATTTGGGAACCCCCCTTTTTAGAACGAGTTTAATCCTATTTATTGCTCAGTGTCAACGTCGATTTAGTTACTCTGTTCAGCGCTTTCTTAAAATAATTTTCTTTTTAATGCGGTGTAAAAGGCTGTATTTCATCTAAAGGCTCACTCTAGATTTACACGTGAGCGTGTATGTGTGTGTCTTTACTTTCTGAGTGGACTGCCAAAAAATCAAGAGCAGTAGAAACTTATTTTTTTTTTTGTTCTGCTTGGAAAATGATTATTGAAGAAGTCATCGCCATGCACATACTGACCATCCTACAATGCCCATTTACAAAAGGACATAATATCCCTGCTCCGCCTCACCATCCAACAACGCTCTGTTTACTCCATCATTCTCATATAGATTTTTTTTCCCCTCAAGGTCTTATTGCGTCTTGTCCATAAAAGTGTATATAAACTCCATTTCTCAAGAACTGGCGCCTTGCCTGAGAACCTGTGTTACAGTTTTATTTTCAAGATCATCCAGTGTCTTGTCTCTGAACATGTGTTACATCATATCTCAAAAACTTCTGGTCCTTCCATCCGCTTCTTCCGCTTTCTCCCCATGTTTGACAACACCTCCAGCCGTCTGCTATGCCTGCTGATGAACCTGCCTGTGGACAAACGCGCCCGCACAGTTCCGCCACAGGGCCGTGAAGGGCAGACAAAAAGGAAACAGCCTCGACGAGGTATCTGCATCCACGTCACATGTCTCCCAACCCTTTGCAAGATCATCTCTCTTGAATTCTCATATGTCATCTCTCACACCCCATATTTCCGAGGCCTAAAAATTACTGCTTCCCTACCCTACATGTAAAAATCAAATGGGCCACCAGGAAGTTCACTCACGTACATTAAACCTGGAATCGCAAAAGGATAAGGCATGTTCCCAGTTTTTTTGCATTATTATTAAAACACAAGATGGAATTAAAGAAGCCTGACATTTCTACCTCACTGCTCATTGCGTTGCTTGAAGTGGAATGTAACCCAACCTTTCCCTATCCTCACGGATGTCTTAAAATTGACTGTAATAGATTAGATGCTCCCTACTTTTTTTACGTACTTCATCGTAAGTTTTTCCGATCATCAGAGGGTTAGGGGCAGCAGGATTAACACTCTCAGGCTGTCATGATTTACCTCAGCTGGAAGAAAGTCGTTGGGCATTGGCTGGCATAAATTACATGTACAGGCCGTCAGTGGCTTACTTGTGACGGGGTTAACATTCTCGGGCTCCTGTGACTTACTGTACCTAATTACCTATTCCCAGACGCCTCGATCCATTAAGCGGTGGCCACAAACAAGTCGCCTTCATGTCGCCCTGTCCTCAGCCATTTCACTGCCCTCCCCCCTGCTCAGCCCCCCCCTCTCTCATGTACCTCCCCACTCCATCTCTCCATCTCATCCTCGGCCTCCCCCTTCCTCTCCCGACCCTCCACTTCATTTACATACACTCTCCTCGTTAGTCTCTCGCTCTCCATCCTCTTCACATGTCCAAACTTACCCTCTGTGACCTTCTCAGCTGCATACGAGCGCCTTGTCTAAGCTGGAATAGAGTACTAGAGTTGTACGGACAATGAGTGGGTTAGTAATATGTTTTTCACCCAGTCATCCTGCCTCACCCTTCCTCACTGCCTCAGACTGCCTCTCCCTTCTTCACTCTGCCTTACCCTGCCTTTCCCTGCATTATCCTGTCAATGTGCCCATCATTTTCCCTTCTCCTCACACACCTTCACCTCTCCGGGTAACCTCGCGTGACTATTGCCATCTTTCTCAGTTTCTGCTGCCATAGACCAACTGCAGACCAAGAAGTAAATCAGTTTTTTGCATGTTGTATTGTGGGAGAAGACTAGGTAATGGAAAAAATTAATTGTCTACATTAATGTTCACTAAATCCCAAGCCTTTCTCTTTTCCTAGCACGGAGAAGTCAGTCTTTTGTCACATTACCATCATTCAGTGTCTCGTCTGCCGGAGCTGAGACTGGAGTTATTATTACAGTGTAAGGCAATTCATCAAAACATTTATGCCTTACATTAATTTAAAACTTAGACAGGGTATGGCTTCACACACACACACACACACACACACACACACACACACACACACACACACGAGAAACGGGCCTCTGCCTCCTGAAGGAAAAAAGTAATAAAACAAGGAGCACTAACAGAGCAACACCTGCACCGGCCGTCTTGTCTATGGACCTACTATTTGGCTTTGCCCAGCAACCATGCTTTTGATAGATCACTCTCAAAATGGAATTACTTAGTTTTTGTCTAATCCTTGACACTTCCATCAACTTTGGTTCAAGCCAAATAAAAACTGAGTTGACTTCGCCAAATGACCTTGAACTTTGACCTTTCCTTGTAACCTTGACCTTTGACTGATCTCAAATTCCAATATCTTTATGCCTGTTTTGTCCTGAACCCTTCAACAAAGTTTAGCATACATCAGATAAAAATTGTTTAAGCTGATCTTGCCATGTGACCTTGACCTTTGACCTATTGTTTTCAAAAACAATCAGTCAGCTTCTTGGATCATCTTCAGCTCATCCACCAAGTTTGCTATGAATCAGATAAAAACTGTTTTAGTCAGGTTACTTACACACATAAACACGGGTCGGAGTTTGACTTTGCCCTGTGACCTTGACTTTGACTGTTCTCAACTTTGAGTTCCTTCGTTCTTGTCTGACCTTTAACCCTTCCACCAAGTTTGGTTTCAGTAAGATAAACACTGCTTGAGTGAACCTTATTGTGTGACCTTGAGTTTTACTTTTCCCTTTGACCTTGACCTTTGACTTGCTTTTCTCAAAATTGCATTCCTTTACTCTTACCTTATCCTCAACTCTTCCACAAAACTGGGTCTTAATCGGATAGGAACTAAGTTAATCTTGACCTGTAACCTTGACCTTTAATTTATTGTTCTCAAAAACATTTGTCTACTTGTCTGAACGCCAAATTTGCATAAAATCGGATCAGAACTGAGTTTTGTTAACCAACACACTCACGGGTTAAACTTTGCCCCATGACCTTGATCTTTGACAAATTGTTCTCAGTGATGAATTACTTCATTCTTTCCTTACCCTTAACCCATCCCACAATGTTAGTCTGAGATGGTATAAGTTGATATTGCTAGGTCAACGTTTGACCTTGATCTTTGGCCTATTGTTCTCCAAAGCAATAGGTTTCCTCATTGACTGACGTATAACCCATCCACCAAGCTTGACTAAAGTTGGATAAAAAAACTGTTTGCAGTAGTTTCTCAAAATCCACCTACCCACCACCCGACACACACACACACACAGGCAGCTCAGAACCTAACACCCTCTCTCGCTCCGAGAGCGTGGGTGTATTGAAGGACAGGATGTGAAGTATGGAAGGGCTGGTGTTGCCTCGCTCCCTTACTTGTTAATTCTTGGCTTGTATTCCCAACTTTCATTCACTTATGGTGCATGTTTATACAGCTTTGCCCCAGGGTATGCTGTTCTCCACTTTGCTTGCCAATTACGCACAAAAAAAATCATTGCGTAATCTGCTTCACCTTCACTTAGGCCATTATTATTCTTGAGGAGGAAGTTTGGTTAGTACACACATGACAGAGACACGTAAATGGCTGAGTGGTATGGTTATCAATATTACCACGAATCATCTGTGCGTATCCTGAGCTACGGACAGCCTGTGCTATTGCTACCTCTTTGACTTTTTTTTTTTTTTTTTTTTCCATGTGTTCGACTCTGGTTATAAAGCTGGCCGTCTATTCTTGAGACCCAGTGGTCCTCCTATGTGCCACATACCTTCACATTTTATCACTTCAGCGCTAATGTTCTCTGTCGGTACTGAACACATGTCGGGGATATTTCCTGAGAGCGAGTGTGATGATATCAACTGGGTGTTTTCGTGAAATGTAAGTGAGCCTTGTGAGAGCTTAGTAGGACTGCTCTAACAAAACTAGCGTTCTTTTTGGCAGCACACTACCTCCCTAACTACTTGACCACCAACTGAGCGCCATCAGTTTTACGCAATATCCATCCGTCATCCAATCCTACACTTCCCCATGAGGAGCGTAGGAGCCCGGGGCTAGGCAGTTGGTCCCAACATTTAAGATGAGAGTGATTTATTTACAACAAAATTCTTCGCACTTACGCACATTTCAGCCAGGAGAACGTAAATATTTAACTTGTGGATTTTTCACATGTACAGTTACTGGACAAGAGAAAAATCCACAGGTTATACCTTATATTTCCTTCAGTTTGTCACATCTAAACCACATTTCCTTCCCCCCCCTCTCTCTCTCTCTCTCTCTCTCTCTCTCTCTCTCTCTCTCTCCATTCGTGTTCCACGTACACCTGTACAACCTGTGCCGGGAGAATGTGCCGCCACTCCGCTTTCCAGTGTTTACATTCTGCCCACCAACAACAGATTTCGCATGCACATCCATACCCCACTCCTGCCGGCAACGTATCTCAGCCTAACTTACTTTGTGTGTGTGTGTGTGTGTGTGTGTGTGTGTGTGTGTGTGTGTGTGTGTGAGGGAGGCGAGGTGTGTATGTCACTTTAATTGGTTGGGTTGAGCGCCTGCCTGCACGCATTGTCGCCAGTGTATTGTCAAAGGCACACTCAGGATGCAGTGTGAGGTGTTTGCATTCAAGGCTGTTCTGGGTCACCTTGCCAGCCTCTCATGATTCAGTCGTTATCCTCCTCATTGAACTACAGCCAACTGCACCATAAGCCCAACTTCCCTTCATACACCCAGGTCCTTATAAAAAAAAAAAAAGTAAATAAACAAAAAAGAAAGAATGTGGATGATTGAGTCGCCCATTTTTAGGACAAGGATGAGACAAGGGTGTGTCACGAGCGATATCAAAGAAGATTCAAGAGTGAGCCAAAGGTGTTTGATGTCATAAGAGGGATCAAGGTAAGTTTAAGTGTGAGACAAGGTAGTGTGATGTCATAAGAGAGAGATCAAGGTAAGTTTAAGAGTGAGACAAGGTATATGATGTCATGAGAAAAATCAAGGTAAGTTTAACAGAGGCAGGGGTGAAGTTGGTGATGAATGGTGGATGGAATAGGTAAAATCTATATGTATGCGGATGTTGCTGTATGTCTTGCTAACGGTGAACAGAATCTTTATTAGCTGGTTCAGGTATAAGTAAATGGTTGTCAGTGACGAGGCCGGAAAGTATATGTAAATGGTTACTGAGGTAGATGACTCATAGTGAAAAGAGTAGTGACAGGAGAGAGATTGGGTGTGATGAAAGAGTTTAGGTGCCTAGGTTCTGCCATGGAGAGAGAGAGAGAGAGAGAGAGAGAGAGAGAGAGAGAAGTAAATCTGTGAAGGAAGCTGAGAGTGGAATTGCCCAAGGGGGTAAAAGGAAGTACTATCAGGGGAATGATAAAGAACAGACGGCTGAGTAGAGAGCCTGTAAATGGCCTGCCTGAGGGGGTGTAAGAACGCACAGCAACGTATGGATGTGAGGCTTTGGATGGCCATGGGAATAAAGATAAAGAGTGAGGGCAGTAGAAATGTGTGTCAAGGAATGTGGGGTCTGGGTAGGATGGACAGGATAGGAAATATTGAGATTCCATGAAGATGCGAAGAAAGACGGTTTGTGAATTTTAGGGTAGAAGAGAATGTGTTTAGATTATTTGGTCAGGTAAAGAGAATGGATATGAATATTCTTAGGTGGGAGGAGACGTGAATGACCAAGACGCAGCTGGGTAGGTATAGTGAGTGAATGTGTGAACAGCTGAGGCATGGAAGTTGAGGAAGCAAAAGAATGAACGAAGAACAAAAATAACTGGATAAAGTATATTTGGAGATACATATGACAGTGTCTGCTTTAAACTTGACAGTTGACGGAATGGGCTGTCTTCCACAGACATTATCAAGCACATGTTGTGTCGACCGTCTGGCCTGTAACGTCGAGTCAGGAATTTGGAAGGGTTAAATGGCGATTAATGAGAGTGTGACCCAATTTGCCGGATGCCCTGTTGATGCTTTATTAACTTTTGCACTTTCTTATTCTTACTCCTGAACCTTTTCCACCCTGTGTGTTAATGGGTAATGGAATTAGAATGATGATGATAAGAAGGAAGTTTCTGTTGGCTGTAACAGAGTTTTCCATCTGTTCTCATGATGGTAAATGTGCTCCCGCTGCATTTCATCCCCTAAGATGTACAATGAATTGCACAAAGCCCTAAGAGCAGTAGTTGGAATACTGAGTAGGATTTTGTATCATTTATAATTTTTGTAGCTCACATGGTACACGTAGCTGAATGGTCTGAAACAAGCTCTTAATAATGGCCAGACTGTGGGGGTTACTTCATCATTCCCTCTCCATCTACAAAGGCTAATACTCTATGCCTCTGTACCTGGAATTTCTGAGTTCAACGTACATTTAGTCGTGCTTGCGGGTAATAAGACAAGTGAGATGATGGCGGAACACTGAGGCTTGGGATCATATTCTCGTCAGTTAAGGAAGCTCCCTAAAACCTCTTCTTTACCCAATTACTTTTTGATACGACTGGCCAACATTGTTGTGTACGTTACTTACGTAGAGTACGATGATATTAGAATGATTTTAAGTAACACTGAAGAGGACGGCAAGGTGTAATAAGCAAAACAGATCGCTTGGGAAGAGCGGTTAGGGAGCTTCCTTAACCGACGACAGTACGGTCTTTGGTGGTGGAGGTGATGAGTACGGACGCTCCACCAGACTCACCCACGCCTCCACCACCACCTTCATTATATCTTAAACCCTCGACTCACGCCAAGCGATTTTATTTAGCTGAGTCGCAGGAGCCTGGCAGTGTTCATGCTGTTACTCTGAATCTTCTCATGGTCAGAACAACTCTGTTCTGGTCCAGCTAACCCAAGACAGTTTTTTTCTCATAATTTTTCTTTGCGTTTTCTTTTTCTTTTATAGCTGAGAAAGAGCCATAGGGTAATACAAGTGTTCGTGGGCCCTCTCGCACTTGCTCCAGCGGAGAGCTCTCGCGCTGCACGCTCCCTTTCTCGTGGCTCGAGTAGACTCGATTTCTAAAAGTCCCGGTACCGAATGAACTGTTTTCCGAACCAAACTTTGACCTCTCTTAACTCTAATAAAAAATCATCAATCGAGATGGGACCAAGTTTTTCGACATCAGTGAATTTGCTGCGATTTTCATGCCAATTATGGTGCACCAGGATGCCTCCGTACCGAAGAAAGGCGACCTCACCTCGCTTCGGGAATGGAACCCAAGTTGTCCGCACGGAAGTCCGAGATATTAACCACTCGGCCACGGCAACCAACCGGGCGCCGGGACCGGCGTTTTGTGGTCAAAATTTGATCGCTCATTAAATATAGTAAAAGTTTTTCAGTCGTGATGGGACCAAGTTTTTTCACATCAGCGAGTTTTTTGCGATTTTTTGCCAATTTTGGTGCGATTTGAATGTGTAGTTTCGGCTGCCCAAAACACACACACACACACACACACACACACACACACACACACACACACACACACACACACGGCTACTGCTATAGTATATTAGAGGAGCCTGAGGATGTTAACAACTCACCACCATCCTGGACACGAATAAGAATAAATATCATGGAGCTGCAGTGAGGTAAAGGACGGAGAAGACAGAGGTGAATGGTTGAGATGGTGTGGGAGGTGTGTTTGGATGGAATTAAGAAGAGTGGCTGAGTCGTGGTTGAGTTGAGTGGAATTTTTTGTCAAGGTCGGCAAGGGTTACTGGCGGAGTATGGAGTGACGCAGTAGACAGACATCATCATCATCATCATCATTACTGTCATCTTAATCCTAATTCCCACTAATACAAGGAACAGTAGCATAAACAGTAACAGAGTGCCTAATGAAATGGGCCTTGCATCTAATCGCACGTCATCCAAGTCATCAGCTTTACTTTACAAGCCAGGATATCCAAACAAGGATGTGCTTTATAATACCTGGGGAACTGAGGCCATTTCGTTGATTGTCGGGTAAAAAAAAAATAAATAAAAAAAGGCAAGTTATGTCATGTGGAATTTTCTACATAATCATTCATCCACATCTATCCTCCCACACCTCGAATATTCATACATGCTCTGTCCACAATATGTCGTGCTTTGAATAATTGACCCCACCTTCTACCACACCAAAGACCATTCCGTACTTCACTCACCAGACATGCTTAAATATACCGTACGTGCAACAGTTAACAGATATATTTATTTATAATACTTGCACTCACTTCCATCACAGCCTTCTTCCACTCCAATGGTTCAGCTCATTCATCTAAACTTTGTGGTAAATTTTTCATTTCCCACAAACTCTTCCCTACACTTTACTATTTCTGCGATGTACCTTATGAACACCACTTGCTATCTATCAGTATCTTCACAGCATTCTTCGCGTACGTCGTGTCATCAACATCCTATTCCTTTCTTGAGCACTACCCAGCTCATTTTTGTTTACCATCACTCTAGCCTCGTCATTACCTCGCATTAGTTGCTATCACATCATTACCATTCATTCTAAAATCTTTCCATCTGTTCTTTATTTATTTATTTAGTTTTGTTAGTATTCCTGCATCCTCATCCCTCACACATTTCCACAGTTTTATACATTCATCTCTACAGTTCCGTACCACTTTTCAAAGCATATTTTGACAAGCAGTCTCCAAACTCACAGTCCATACTTATTAACTACATCTGCAACACATGAAATAAACAACTGGAAAGAAATTGCCTTAGAGGAAGATGTGAGCGTCATTAAGAACAGAGTTGATGAAATTTAGGGTAAACATAGAATCAATAAACAGGGTAATTTCAGAGTTCAGAGCAACACAGACAGAAGCAGTGGCCATCGAGATTCTGGACTCGTAAAGCCTAATTGAGGCAATGAAGAGGATCTGCAACACCTCCAGTCCGATGGCTTATTTTAATTTTAGTTCTTGCTGCTCTCAGATGTTATTCAGGTTGTGAGAGTTTACTTGTAGTGAGAGTGATCATGAGCCTACACCTAACACCTCCAGTTCGAAAGGTCTATTCTTAATTGAGCCTAACTATCGAATTCGGAATACCTCCTTCAAATTGAGCCTAACTTCTCCAATTCGAAAAGTCTCCCCTAAACCGAGGCTAACTTCTCCAATTCAGAAAGTCTCATTTAAACTGGAAAAGTCTCCCCCAAATTGAGCCTAACTCCTCCAATTCGAAAAGTCTCCTCTGAGCTGAGTAGAATCGTCCATAGGTATCAAAATGAGCTGCTAAAAAATGCGTCCTATGTTTGAAGGGCCTAAGTGAGCCTGTACAGGAAAACAATAATAAGCAACAAGCTGAAAAGCAATACAGTTCTCTCTCCGCACATAACAGTTTCAAAATCCTTTACTGTTAGCGATCTTTCCTTGCCTAGCCACCGTGGTGAGCAGACCTCTGGCCAATCTCTCTCTTGAACTGGACTCTGCTTCATCTATAGAGCAGGGGTTCCCAACCTTTATTTACCCATTACCCCATTTTCCACACCTCCCTTCACTCATTACCCCTCATTGCTTATGTTTCCACAATTGCATTTTAGCTGCTTAACATTTTGATGCCTAGATTTTAGTTTGAATGTAGGACTTAATTAAAGGTTAGGCTAAAACCAAGAGAGTTATTGCAAGGAGTGATTTATTTTTATTATTAACACTGATACCAAATAAACATGACTTTAAACATTCATCTCTGAATTTTAGTATAGGTCTGAAAGTCTATCATAACTGGTATGATTTTTAGATTTTTTTTTTTTTTTTTACCTCCCCCATTACCCTTCACAAAAGACCAAATTACCCCACTTAGGGTAAATTACCCCAGGTTGGGAACCCCTGATTTAGACCAATCTTTCTGGAAGGGTTCAGGATAAGACAAGGATAAAAGGATTTATCTGAAAACATATCAGTCAAAGGATAAAGTCACAGTAAAGGTCAAAGGTCAAGGTCACATTGCAAGGTCAAATATTGAAATGATTTTGACCCATCTTGGTAGGAACTTGAGGGAAAGGCAAGAACGAAGGGATTTCAAGAAATCAGTCAGTCAATAGCCAAGGTCACTCAGCAAGATCAAAATTTGGCCCAAGTGCTTTTGGGTGTAATGAAAACAACTACATTAATTATGAAATGATATTATAGAATCTTGGTGGATAGGCCGAGGGTCAGCCATGGGTTTACCTATTGCCTTTGAGAACATGGGGTCAGTAGTCAAGTTGCAGTTAATGCTAACTAAATTTTAACCCGATTTGGACCAAAGCTGGTGGTAGGTTTGGGGTCAGGCAAAAATGAAGCAATTTGATTTTGAGAACACTTGGTCAAAGATCAATGTCACAGGACTAAGTCATATATTAGGCCCTTAGACCAATTTTAGAGCACTGATTTTGCAATGCCTGAGTGCTCCTTTTTGTCTGATTTAATTCTGCTCTTTTATTCAGCATGAGAAAGATCTCTAGCAGTGAAGGAGTTAATCAGTTAAGTATTCAATCCAGTTCGAATTGGCTAAGTTGAATAAAATCGTCAAGAGATTAAAAAAAAAAAAAAAAAAAAAAACAGAATTGACGTTTTCTGGCTGAAGTTGTTAATACTGCCAAGTAGACATCCTGTGATTTCAGAGCATGGAGACAAGGATCATGTCTCTGGGAATAATAATAATAATAATATAAGCCAAAACATTCGCCCATGAATGCATATCCCCCACCATCACTAAAAAACTAGATCAATAATCCTCTGGCAATCGGACGCATATCATCACAGTATTGCCAAAATCGAAAAAACGTCTTTTGATGTTGCTGTTGACGCCTGCTAAGTTAAATACCACGCTAGCATACAGAAACCTAAAGTTAGGGTATTACCTTGGCCAAAGCCATTAATTATAACAGGCCTATGAAGAATTTCTGATAGTCAAGGCGGTGTCACACTAGACCAAAAGTGGCCAACATGCGAGCAACTTTTATGAGGCAAAACGGCTAGCAGAGCCGAGTGCCCGTCATGTTCGTGTTTTTGCAAGCCAAAACGGCTAACATTGTTGTCTGCCTTGGCGCCTCGTGATCATTTGTAAACAAATGACCACGGAGTACCCACTCCCTTTTCCTCAGTTTCTGCAACTGCCTCACATACTTTAGCAACTCCAGACCCACAAAGCAGTCTACTAGAGTTTTCCTTGCTGCAGGATCCATATTGAAATCTGATTTCTACTTGTTGTATGGATGCAAAACAGACGGCCTTCACGGCTGGTCACCAGAGTGTCCGAATATTTATTTCATGTTACAAGAAAAAGTAATAATGAATAAAAACCACACGAATATAATTATATTTACTTACCAATTACTTAACAATTTTAGTTAAAGTTTCATTCTGTGAGTAACAAAATATTTTCTCACCAATTAAAAAAATTAATATAGGTTCATTTGAGTTCTAGTCTCACCAACAAGCTGTGAGCAAAAATTGCTATCCATTTTGCCTCGCAAGCGAAATCTCGCTCACTGTGGGTCAGTTTGACTAGCGGCTCGCAAAACTGGCTGCATGTTAGCCACTTTTCTCCCAGTCTGATGTCGCCTTTAACCTTAAAGTAACCATTCTCTTCTTTGAGGAGTATCGATAGAAAATGGTGAATACTGTTAAGCTGAAAGAAAAAGTTAGGGGGTATTTTTCTCCCAGAATTCTCTGGCAGTCGGAGGGTTATCATTGCAGCTTCATTAAAAATATTAACAAACAATCCATATATCCCGGGATACTATCCACAGGGTTTGGATGCAATTTGCCCACTTGATTTTGAGATATTTTGGTAAGAGCCAGACACACAGACGCAGGCGATTACATTATTGCCTCGCTAGGTGGGCGATAATGATAACAGAATCTTGTCATTTTTTTCTATCCTTCTGGACTCCAGCTCACCCCACCCGGCATTTGGAAAGGAGGTCTGGAAAGATATTGCTATTGATGGTGGTGACGATGATGATGGTGATGATGATGATGATGATGATGATGATGACAGTAGTAGTAGTAGTAGTAATAGTAGTAGTAGTAGTAGTAGTAGTAGTAGTAGTAGTAATAATAATAATGATGATGATGATGATGATGATGATTATTATTATTATTATATCATAAGGGTAAAATAATAAAATCCACCTTAATTCTCTATCAGTGTTTTCTTTTTGATGCTCACTATACCCTAAACGACAAAATTAATATGTCTTGTAATATATACAGTACACTGCCCTGATGAATTAAGCCCTCACATTAAATTCCTTTATTAACTCCACCGACGCTAGTTTGAGTTGAGGATTCCATCTCTGTAATCTTACTGTTGAAGATGAATAGGAATTAAAACTGAGATTTTCAAGATGAGGCTCTGAAACATGCTGATGACTATATAATCAAAACTGAATATGTGAAGGCATAAGCAAGTCCTTATTTTCTGACAGTCATTTGTTGAGCACCTGTATTTTTCAGTTGTGATCAGCCTGTATACCACTACAGGGAGAGTATTCAGCAGGGACACAGAAAGGTCAGATATATTCTAAATTTTCATCACATGCGCCAGGAATTAATGTCAAGAACTGGGAGCTTATCCACATCTTCGCATTCCGTTTTAATGATACGCTCCTAAGTGTCTCGGTTTAACAAAAGCCAAGAACAGCCGTCGAGTAAGCACTAGAATTCAACCATAACAATCCACACCACCTGCTACCTTTTATTCTACCACTTTCTTTCATATTTCCGTCATCTTTTCTTTCCCACTCATCAATTCTTTCCCTATTTTGTTTTTCTAGGAAGATTAACAGCTCAGATTAATTTAGCTTAACACCAATCCGCAGTCTGCAGTCCGCAATCCGCAGTCTTGGTCTAGCGGCAGTGAGTCCCAGTGAAGCTCAGTTCTGGTGTCGCCTGCTTACCTGAAATATAGAATTTAGCCCGATGCTGGAGAAGGACGCGTTCACGTGGCATCTCAACTGCCTGGTTTTACAAACGTCCCTCATGATAAGGGCAACTTTAGCTTGCAGTCCACCGGGTTCACTTTTTGTATGAGCCAGGGACTGCAGCTGCTACAACTACTATTAAAAAGAGCTTAGCCCACCTGTTAAGTCAGTGTGTGAAATCACAACACTCCACCCCCCCCTCCCGTTTCATGACTTCATCCACTCAACGGTACCTCCAGTAGCTCATCAAGGGAGGTAGGACGAGAGGGGACGGGGGACGCTTCCCATTCCCCCTATTCTAGTCTACCAACATACATGCAGACCAGTCATCATTATCATTATTATTATCATCATCCTCATCTTTATGTTTTTTCAATATTTTGTATTGAAGTGTTGGTCTCCAGACGAGATCTCTTATAGTGAAGAAATTAATGAAAGGAATATCTAACTCCTTCAGGTCCATAAGTCTTTCCTTAGCTAAAAGAAATTGTTTGACGGTAGCAAAGCTACATAATTCCCATCGGAGTGAAGTGGATAAAAATCGTCCAATGTCTTCACTACCCGATACTGATGAGCAGTTAATGGCTAATCTTTACCAAGTAGGTTGTGTTTTACCCCGCATTGGTTTGTGTGTTTGTTTGTCTGTCTGTTAGCAAGATTACTCAAAAAGTTATGAACAGATATTGATGAAATTTTGTGGAAGGATGGGCCTTGGGGCAAGGAAGATATGACCAAATTTTGGGGCGGATCCGGTTCCAGATCCGGAGTATCAAGCAAATTATATCCAGAAGTTCTCAATGAATTTCAGTGACATTTTGTGGAAAGGGGGACCAAGGACCAAGAAAGAATTGATTTAATTCTGGGGCGGATCCGGATCTAGATCCGGATCCTATATCCACGGATCAGTAGCAAGATTACTCAAAAAGTTTTGACCGGATTTTGATGAAATTTTGTGGAAGGGTGTGTCATTGGCCAAGGAAGAAATGATAAAATTTGGGGGCGGATCTCGATCCTTGTCCGGAGTATCCCGCACAATATCTCCAAACGTTCTCCATGAAATTTTGTGGAAGGGTAGTCCATGGGCCAAGAATGAATTTATTAAATTTGAGGGCGGATTCGGTTCCGGATCCTTTTTAATGGCAATGGCATTGGCGGGGGTATGCGCTTTCTGAATGCTTTCTAGTTTACATACGATATGGTAAATGTACTGGTGGTGCTGGTGCCGCTGTGATGTCTGTTGCGATGAAATACTGATTTTACCTTATGGTGCTTTATCTGGGGGGAGCCGGTGGGGCACTCATTAATTATCAAATGCAACTCACAGGAACCCGATTTCGATTATCATGCCGGTCAGACTGGTGCACTCATTTTGCTTCTCTCTTGTCCCTGTTCACCCAGTAATGTAACTGGGGACCTGCATGTATATCAACTGCTGCAGATCGTAACCTTGTGGAAGACTGATCCCACTTAAACTGATTGTCTGTCGTAGTGAACCTCGTGCAGTTCATAGGGCAAATATAATCCTTCTTCTTCTTCTTCAGTACTTTCATCATTTATTTTATGTATGAGGACGAAACAGAACACTCAGGAATCATGGTTTAGCAAACTGGTACAAAGAAATTCAAGAATCAACAGAATGTCAGAACTCCAACCCATGAAATGAAGGAAACATTTGGTCGACTTGCAGTATGCTATCAAGGTGGAAGCGTTAAATCTATGGAAGCTTAAAACTAAGTCTATGTTATCACCAAATGTTTGCTGGCGTGGTGGTCGCGGGCGGGACGTATGCGTCAATGTAACCCATAGAAGTTCTCGCCAGTACCCGCCTGCGTCCAGTGGGGCCGCTTAAATTGGTTACGGTGATGCAAAACTCCTACCTGCACCCGCCCGCGCCAAATGGTGTGGGCGCGACCCAAATTAGATCTTGAAGTGATTATCAAGTTCAAGACACACAAGATATTTAAAGGAAGAAGAAGGAAAAGTGAAAAGAGAAAGACACAGATGATCCTTCCCTGTATGAGTCAGCTGCCGTCATAAACACAAACATATCAATCAGCTGCTAAAACAACAAAGCATTCTATAGTAGCCTAAAGATTGTTTTGTATATGTCCTGTTTTCACAAACGCAGCTTCCATTAAAAGCAAAGTTCATTAAATTTAGTTCTTGGAGACACTGATGCTGATATAGACAGTATTAATGAAACATGGAAGACGAAGGTCAGTAAGCAAAAAATTAAAATTTAATTCCAAAACTTTCTTTAGAACACGACCCGCAATAGGTTATGTTACGTGCATTCCCTGTTTGTATTGCTCGGTAAATAGGGACAAAGAAGGAGACAAACTGTGCCTAACAAGCTCAGACTCCAGTGTTTCCAGTTGCAGTCTTTATGAGCTCACTCATGCACTGGCAACACCACCAATATGGCAAGTGACGGAGGAAAAATTGGAGATGTGAAATGAACTTACATACACTAAAAGAACTCTAATATGAAGGGATTGGGACTGTTATTCTAGAATATATACAAGTGCTTGTGGGCCCTTCGGGCCCCTCGAACTTGCTCCTGCGGAGGGCTCCCGCGTTTATGTGCTGTTCTAGTGTAACGTTGTCACTTGGATTTTTTGCAGCTAACAAACTGATCGTGTTATTTGCAGCTTCGGGAATGGAACCCAAGTTGTCCGAACGCAAGTCCGAAATATTTTAGGCGTACCTGTGGGCAAAAAATTCTACGGAGATCATATGCCGGGAGTCAGGAGCGGCGTTTTTTTTTTTTTTTTTTTTTTTTTTTTTTTTTGGTCAAAATGTGATCGCTCATTAAATATAGTAAAAGTTTATCAATCGTGATGGGACCAAGTTTTTTCACATCAGAGAATTTTTTGCGATTTCTGTGCCAATTTTGGTGCGATTTGAATGTGCAGTTTCGGCTGCCCAAAATACACACACACAGAGACACACGGCTACTGCTATAGTATATTAGATAGTCCTGCTGCCTCCTTCCATCACAAAATTCTGAGTCAGTCAGAGGCTTTATCGTCTACACTGACTTCTCCGAGATGTGACCAGTGTTCGGATTCACAAACTTATGTTCAGTTCCCTGTCATTACTATGATTTATTTTTGCTTTTCCTGCAAAAATATGTCTTGTAAATCTAGCCCCTGCATCACTGTGGAATGTATACACTACTTACTAGGATACCCTTCAGTGACGCTCCCAGTGAACTCAGTGTCTTCCGCACTGATGAGTCAAGGTCACTCTGTAATGAATGTAGACACAATCACTCCAGAACAAGTACTCTGAACGGACCATGTTCAGCATTAAAACCAGCCTCAACCACTGACGCCTGTAAATGGAAGCATAACGTCGCCAAAACCTCGGACGAAGATGAGATCCGTGGACTTTTCATGTGTGGGGGGAAAAAAAAAAAAATGGTGATTTGAAAAGAATTTGGTCACAGTTTTTTTTTTTTTTTTTTAATGTGACCGACTCTGGGCATAGGCTTCACAGCCTGCTTTCAAGGCCCAGTAGTCCTCCTACGTACGCACACCTCTACATGTCATCACTTCGGCGCTAACACCCACCGTCCATTCTGAATACATGCTAGGGCCGTCTCATACAGGACTGGTGTATTGGTATTAGTGCATCACTTTAACATCTAATTTAGATCCTTGAGGTTGGGTCTGGGTGGGTGGCATGTCTGTTTTGGTACTGGAGATTCGTGGATATAGTGTCAAATCCGCAGATCTCTGAAATATGAAAATAAAAGTTACCTAAACCTAACTAAATAGGCCAAGCTTAACCGTGAAGCGGTGGTGCTGTGACGAACCCTGTCAGAACCAACATTTACTGCCATGTCGGATATTTTTCCACTTTCTGAACAGTTCGTAGAGAGATGGTGGCGATATTCTCAAATATGTGGGGGAGAGGTGATGGTCGAGTAGGCAGAGGTGATCTATCTATTGCCAGACGCCTCAATCCCGTAAGGGTTAGCCACCAACAAATCGCCTCCATGTCGCCCTGTCCTCCGCCATTTCACTGCCCTGCTCCCAGCTCACACCCCCCTCTCCCATATACCTCTCCATTCCATCCCCTCAGCTCATCCTTGGCCTCCCCCTCCCTCTCCCCCCTCCACCTCATTCACATACACTCTCCTTGTCAGTCTCTCGCTCTCCATCCTCTCCACGTGGCCAAACCACCTCAGTGTGTTTCTCCTAACGCCAAGAGGTGATCTGCTGTCCTAAAAGACGCGTGCTCGATTTCCAGCTGTCCCTGGGAACGGCTTAAGGGTCTGAGTTTTGTTAACACGGACTCTACTGATCTACCACAAGACTCACCGACATGTCGCAAGAACACCTCCGCTAATATCAGCACAGCAGTCCTGTATGAGACAGCCGTAACGTGTAATCATCATGGACGGTGGGTGTTAGCACCGAAGTGCTGACATGTTGAGGTGTATATATGGTATATAGGGGGGCTGGTGGGCCTCAGGGATCGGGCTGTTCAGTCTATTCCCAGAGTCGGATGCATAAAAAACAACAATTTACTGTGGTGTGGCGACCTCTGACGACTCTCCCACCTCATCAATCCCAGTAGGTACCACTCGATCATCACGCTGTCATGTGTCATTACTGATCACCACCTGAGTAACTGCGTGTGGTTTGAAATGTATCATATACAAAAAATCTTGATTGATTTTATTAATTTGCTTACTAAGGTAAACAGCTTTACTGACCACTTTTTTTCTCCTGCAAATCAAATGTTGATTAACTTAACAGTTACACTTGGATTACTCTCTATGTTACGCTTGGATTACTCTCTATGTGAAGAAAATGCCGTTGTCAAAGCAGTTTCATAGCGAAACATTACCTTGTTTAGTTATTACAAGATTTTAAAAAATCTGTAAAGTGCTTACATCGAGGAGAGTGGGCTGAACTTGAATGCTCAAATAGTGCCACTCAGAATAGGGCGATTAGTCACTCACCTTCAGTATCTGAACTAAGCAGCCTTGTCCCGGGTCCCTACGTTCCTGATGGGACAATAAAAGATTGAATGATATATATTTTTCTTATTAGTGCCATAAAACTGGTATCATGCAGGTCATATTGGATAATTTCAATGCTTTGATCTATGTGGTAACTGAACGATTCCTCCTTTAAGGAACGAGGTTGATGTAATGATGATATAATTATAACTCCAATAACTGACAGGTGACAGTCTGACCAGCTTATGAATATATTAAGTTAACTAAAAACGTCTTCCAGATCTTCTACAGTGTTAGTAAAGAAATACAGTGATGCTAAGTTAGCTCCATAGCCTCTGAGTCTGAATCCAGTAATGCTAGTAAGACGATGGGGAGCTACTTTCAAGAACTTCTTTGTAAGTCCATTCAGAAAAACAGTAATTTGCCTCTCAGTCTTGACTTTTGCAGAGAGAGTACAATTAGTTCCTTAAGCTGTCTGTTATAGGACTGAACTCATGAAAATGATTTTAATCGTGGGTTTCTTCTTTGAACATCCTCATATGTGATGACGATGATGGTGATGTGATTATTATTATTATTATTATTAACGCTGGGTGGTAACCATATAACCAAATTTTGGCGCCTGATGGTTTAGTGGGTAATTATTGCGCTCCAATCGGATTGAGCCGGTGAGGGTTTATATCCAAGGAGTGGTTGGGCTTGATTGCTCATGTAATGCCACCCAGGGATGAGTGAGGCTGGTCACTCTCATCTTAAATGTCGGGACCAACTGCCTAGCCCCGGGCTCCTACGCTCCTCATGGGGCAATGTAGGATTGGATGATGGATGGATGGATGGTTTATTATTATTATTATTATTATTATTATTATTAGTGGTAGGTGGGGGTGCTAGTTGTAGGTGGGGGCGCTAGTGATAGGTAGGAGCTCTCACCATCCACTCACTCAGTGTAGTGTTGCTTTAGGTGTCTGCCCTTTCCTCTCTTCCTTTCTCTTCTGTCTTTCTTTCCTTAATTCTTTCATCTTCCTTCTGCCTACGGGTGATTTTACATTCCCTCTTCTGTCTCTCTTTCCTTCATTATTTCTTCTTCTTTTTGCCTATGGGTGACTCTGCACTGAGTGGCAAACCGAATGGTTCCTGTACACCATGAAACCATGTACTGCGCTGGGTGGTAACCATATAACCAAATTATGGCGCCTGGTGGTTTAGTGGGTAATTAAGGCGCTCCAGTCAGACTGAGCCGTGTAGGTTTATATCCATGAGGTAGCTGGGGTTTATTGCTCACGTAATGCCACTCAGTGATGAGTGAGGCTGGTCACTCTTATCTTAAATGTCAGGACCAACTTGCCTGGCCCCGAGCTCCTACGCTCCTCATGGGGTAACATAAGATTGGATGATGGATGAATGGATGGATTATTATTATTATTATCATTTTATTATTATTATTATTATTATTATTATGCAGATATAATGATGATGATGATGATGATGAATGTTATTATTATTATTATTATTATTATTATTATTATTATTATTATCAAGTTTGAATCCCATAACTATTCACCATATTCAAGTTGTGCTTAAGATTTAATAGGGGAGTAATGATTTCCTTACTTACTTACTGACCTACATGCTGTTGAGAAGTCTCTGCTAAGGAACACTAGCCCTTTGTTTCATTCTTTAATGTCTCATTACACTGCTGAGAACATTTTAGGTTTTCTGAGATATAAATCCCAATATCTTTGATTCAGTGACCTAATTTTATCTTTTGACCTATCATTTCTTAATCTCACTTCTTGTCAGATCCCTAGCATGCATCATATAATTCTCGTATGGACTTTCTGCTGCATCTGCCATTTCATAGTTATCAGGTCCAGTTGTCTCTGTAGTAATAACCTGTGATTTTCGGATAAAACAACATTTCCAGTTTTGATGTTATCTGAAATTTGATAATGTACTGTATTATTTAGTGGCACACTTCTGTCTTTAAGACAGAGATTCATTATACAACGCTAGGCTCAACACTGAACCTTGGGGAAGCCTTACCTATTATGGCTGCCCAAAATGGAGAGGCACCATTAGCTGTTATTTCTGTCTATTCCCTGTTACCCACAAGACTTTACATTAAATTCAAGGAAATTATTCTGAAGCCATGTTTGAGAGAGAGAGAGAGAGAGAGAGAGAGAGAGAGAGAGAGAGAGAGAGAGAGAGAGAGAGAGAGAGAGGGAAGTCAAGGTGAAAACGCACAAGAGCCAGATTAAGTCAGCTTCCAGGAACATCCACACCCACGAACACCTTCAGGACCCCCCCCCACCCCTCTCCCTTGATTACTTACTGGAAACGCCACACTGGAAAGCTGGATTAATGCTGGAATGTCCGGTGGTGGTGGTGGTGTGGTGATTGTGGCTGGTGTGGTGGTGGTTGTGGTAGTTCAGGTGGTTGTCGTAGTTGTGGTGGTTGTGGTAGTTGAGAGGGTTTTGGTGGTTCTGGTGATGGTGTGGTAGTTGTACTGGTTGTGGTAGTTGTGGTGATTGTGGTAGTTGATAGGGTTGTGGTAGTTATCGTGGTGGTTGTGGTAGTTCTGGTGATGTGGTAGTTGAGGTGGTGTGGTAGTTTGGTGGTTGTCGCGGTAGCTTTGGTGGAGTTGGCAGTTGAGGTGATTGTGGTAGCTGAGGTGGTTGTGGTAGTTGAGGTGGTTGTGGTAGTTGAGGTGGTTGTGGTAGTTGAGGTGGTTGTGGTAGTTGAGGTGGTTGTGGTAGCTGAGGTGGTTGTGGTAGCTGAGGCGGTTGTGGTAGTTGTGACAGCTGAGGTGGTTGTGGCAGCTGAGGCGGTTGTGGTAGCTGAGGCGGTTGTGGTAGCTGTGGTAGAGTGGTAGTTCATGTGGTTGCGGTGGCTGAGGTGGCTGTGGGGTGGTTGTGGTACCCGAAGTGGTTGTGGCAGCTGCGGTAGTTGTGGTAGATTGGTTGTTGATGTGGTTGTGGTAGCTGAGGTGGCCGTCATAGTGTGGTGGTTGTGTGGTGACGGAGGGAGGGGAGACTTGGTTTGGTGTGTCGTTGGTGTGGCTGTGGTAGATGTGATTGTGACTGTGGTAGATGTGGTGATGGCTGTGGTAGATGTGGTGATGGCTGTGGTAGATGTGATTGCAGCTGTGGTGGATGTGGTTGTGACTGTGGTAGATGCGGTTGTGGCTGTGGTAGAAGTGGTGATGGCTGTGGTAGATGTGGTTGTGGCTGTGGTAGATGTGGTTGTGGCTGTGGTAGATGTGGTTATGGCTGTGGTAGATGTGGTTATGGCTGTGGTAGATGTGACTGTAGGTGTGGTAGATGTGGCTGTAGATGTGGTAGATGTGGCTGTAGGTGTGGTAGATGTGGTTGTAAGTGTGGTGGATGTTGTTGTGGCTGTGGTAGATGTTGTTGTGGCTGTGGTAGATGTGGTTGTGCCTGTGGTAGATGTGGTTGTGGCTGTGGTAGATGTGGTTGCGACCGTGGTAGATGTGGTTGTGGCTGTGGTAGATGTGGTTGTGGCTGTGGTAGATGTGGTTGTGGCTGTGGTAGATGTGGTTGTGGCTGTGGTAGATGTGGTTGAGGCTGTGGTAGATGTGGTTGTGGCTGTGGTAGATGTGGTTGTGGCTGTGGTAGATGTGGTTGTAGCTGTGGTAGATGTGGTTGTGGCTGTGGTAGGTGTGGTTGTGGCTGTGGTAGATGTGGTGATGGCTGTGGTAGATGTCGTTGTGGCTGTGGTAGATGTGGTTATGGCTGTGGTAGATGTGGTTATGGCTGTGGTAGATGTGATTGTAGGTGTGGTAGATGTAGTTGTAGATGTGGTAGATGTGGCTGTAGGTGTGGTAGATGTGGTTGTAAGTGTGGTGGATGTGGTTGTGGCTGTGGTAGATGTGGTTGTGGCTGTGGTAGATGTGGTTATGGCTGTGGTAGATGTGATTGTAGGTGTGGTAGATGTAGTTGTAGATGTGGTAGATGTGGCTGTAGGTGTGGTAGATGTGGTTTTGGCTGTGGTAGATGTGGTTTTGGCTGTGGTAGATGTGGTTGTGGCTGTGGTAGATGTGGTTGCGACTGGTAGATGTGGTTGTGGCTGTGGTAGATGTGGTTGTGGCTGTGGTAGATGTGGTTATGGCTGTGGTAGATGTGATTGTAGGTGTGGTAGATGTAGTTGTAGATGTGGCTGTAGGTGTGGTAGATGTGGTTGTAAGTGTGGTGGATGTGGTTGTGACTGTGGTAGATGTGGTTGTGGCTGTGGTAGATGTGGTTGTGGCTGTGGTAGATGTGGTTGTGACTGTGGTAGATGTGGTTGTGGCTGTGGTAGATGTGGTTGTGGCTGTGGTAGATGTGGTTGCGACTGGTAGATGTGGTTGTGGTAGATGTGGTTGTGGCTGTGGTAGATGTGGTTGTGGCTGTGGTAGATGTGGTTGTGGCTGCGGTAGATGTGGTTGTGGCTGTGGTAGATGTGGTTGAGGTTGAGGTACTGTGGTGGATGTTGCTGGACTGTGGTAATTGCGATAGTTGTGATGCACGTTGTTGTGGTTGTGGTAGTTGTGAGAAATGTTATTGTTGATGTGGTAGTTGTGAGAAATGTTATTGTTGATGTGGTAGTTGTGGTGGATACTGTTGTGTCCTTGGGGGTTGTGGTAGTTGTGGTAGATGCTGCTTTGGATGTGGTAGTTGTGGTCAGTCCTGTGGGTGTGGTAGCTGTGGTGAATGCTGTTGTGGCTGTGGAGGTTGTGGTAGTTGTGGTAGATGTTGTTGTAGATGTTGTAGATGTTGCTGTAGATGTGGTAGATGCTGTTGTAGATGTGGTAGATGTTGTAGAAGTGGTAGCTGTGGTAGGTGTGGTAGATGTTATTGTAGAAATGGTAGCTGTTGTTTTAGAAGTGGTAGTGTTGCAAAGCTTGGTGGATGTTACTGTAGTTGTGATAGCTTTGTGGATGGTGTTGTGGCTGTGGTAGTTGTGATAGATGTTGTTGTGGTTGTGGTAGTTATGGTGGATGATGTGGTTGTGGTAATTTTGGCTGCAGTAGTTGTAGCTGTGGTTGTAGTAGTAGTGGTAGTCGTAGCAGTAGTAGTAGCAGTAGTAGTAGTAGTAGTAGTAATAGATTCCATATGATTATTCAGTTTATTTAGCCAAGAAGTTAAAAATAACACTTCATATACTGACGGACGGTAAAAAATCCTGGCCGGATCTTTCGGCAATAAAAAGCTTACAAGGCACCCAGTAGTAGTAGTAGTAGTTGTAGTAGTAGTAGTAGTAGTGCTTTGTTGTGGTCATTATGTTTTGGTAATAGAGTTCTGTCGTGTATGCGGTGAGCGATGTGGTAGAATTAGAATGTTGGTGTAGCAGTGTCTTGTGTTGCTGATATGCTGGAGGACTTACGGTGATGTGGCGGGGCTTTGTTAACACTCGGTTCCTGTGACTCACTCAGCTGAATGGGATACTGGAGTTGTGTCGTTCATGGGCAGAGATAATGATGTCAATATTAAGATTCTGAGGCTGCCATGCTCACTCTCAGCTGAAGGAAATCGTCTGCCGTGAAGTTATATATTACTAGTGTTATTCAAAATATGAGAGGATAAAGATATCAGTGTTAAGTCATGCTCCCATAACTCAATCTCAGCTGAATAAAATCGTCTGGCTTGAGAGATGTCCCAGCCATGAGAGGGTTAATGATACCAGATTGACACTCTCAGCCTTCTCTATTCACCTTCAGTCAAATAAAATCATTAGACGTGAGGTGGAATTGAGTAATAGTTTGTCCTAGCAATTAGAGGTCTGAGGACGGGGTAACTAAGGCATTTGTAAAAGTATTTGTGCAAAAATCAGAAAAAAACATACACACATGCTTTACCATATTTACAAATCTTCTCGAGCTTAATTACTGCATAACATTCTTTGCTTATTCATTTATTTATTTACTGTTTGTCTTCACCAACATCGCTACAATACTCTTCACAACCAACCAAGTGAAATATTACACGCAGCCCAACTAAAGCGATTAATACTGTGGAAGAATACGAAGCCTAAAATAATTTCCGACGATAGTGAAATATTGTCGAGAATTATTCAACCAGGAAATAGGTTCAGGTTCGTAATATATATGAACCCTGGAAATAAAAGAACCACACAAAATTCCTGGAAGATTGAGTGTTGGCATGAAGGAGTGGATGGCACGGAAATAACATGCAAGAAAAACAGCACACCGATAGGGGGGGGAAAAAAAAAGTAGGAAGGAAAGGAAAATGAATGTCAACGTCTGCGTCAACACCAATAATGACATCAACAACAACTAACATCGACAACATCTGCATCAACATACCATCAACATCAGAACCACCATCGTCACCAGTAACATCAGGAACATTAACATCAGTATCAGCAATATCAACATCAGCAACAGCATCAATATCAGTATCATCAACAAAAACATTAACATCATCATCATCATCAACATCAAGTGCGTCAACATCATCAAAATAATACACAACATCGGCATCATCAACAGCAACAACAACAATAGCCACATTAACGAGATCAGCAACATCGGCATCATCAATAACAACAACATCTGCAACATCATTACCATCCACAACCTCAGAAAAGGAAGATTATTAGGACAGAAGAGAGGATGAAGAGGCAGCAGAGTAGGAGGAGGAAAAAGAGGAAGTGGAAGGCGAAGGAGACGAAGATGAAGACGAAAAAGCAAAAGTAATATGAGTGTGTGAAGATTTTATGACAGTGATGATGATGATGATGATGATGATGACTGATGATTGATGATGATGATGAGATGACGACGACGACGACGATGATGATGATGATGATGATAATGATAATGATGATGATATTGATGATGGTGATGATGATGATGATGATGATGGTGATGATATAATAATAATAATAATAATAATAATAATAATAATAATAATTTGCGGTAGGTGGGGGCGCTCACCATCGATTCACTTTATGTAGTGCTGCTCGCAGGTGTCTGCCCTTTCCTCTCCTCCACGCTTCACTCCTTCCATCCTGTTTTGTCTTTCTTTCCTCTCCTTCTGCCTACGGGTGGCTTTACACTTCCTCTTCTTTCTTTCCTTCATTCTTTCCTCTTTATTCTGCCTGTGGATGACAAACCAAATGGTTTCCTGTACACCAGGAAACCATTTACTACGCTGGGTGGTAACCATATAACCAAATTATGGCGCCTGGTGGTTTAGTAGGTAATTAAGGCGCTCCAATCGAATTGAGCCGGTGAAGGTTTATATCCAAGGGATGGTTGGGGTTATTGCTCACGTTATGCCACTCAGGGATGAGTGAGGCTGGTCACTCTCATCTTGAATATCAGGACCAACTTGCCTAGCCCTGGGCTCCTACGCTCTTCGTGGGGCAACGTAGGATTGGATGATGGATGGATGAATAATAATCCATCCATCCATCCATCATCCAATTCTACATTGCCCCATGAGAAGAGTAGAAGCCTGGGGCTAGGCAATTTGGTCTTGACATTTAAGATGAGAGTGACCAGCCTCACTCATCCCTGAGTGGCATTACATGAGCAATAACCCCAACCATCCCTTGGATATAAACCTTCACCGGCTCAATCCGATTGGAGTGCTGTAATTACCCACTAAACCACCAGGTGCCAAAATTAGGTTATATGGTTACCACCCAGCGTAGTAAATGGTTTCCTGGTGTACAGGAAACCATTAGGCTTGTCACTCAGTGTAGAGTCACCCATAGGCAGAAGGAAGAGGAAAGAATGAAAGAAAGACAAAAGAGGGACTGTAAAGTCACCCGTAGGCAGAAGGACGAGGAAAGAATGAAGTAAAGAAAGAGAAGATGAAGGAAGGAAAGGAGAGAGGAAAGGAAAGGGCAGACACCCGAGAGCAGCACTACATCGAGTGAGTGGATGGTGAGCGCCCCCACCTACCACAATGAATACTACTACTACTACTACTAATGATGATGATGATAATAATAATAGTAATAATAACAAAATTCTTCTTATCATAATTAGTATTATCATCATCATTATTACATTAAATAATAATACAAAAGGATGTAAACACGCCATGCCCTCACATAACTTACTCCTTTAGTAAAAAACGGAGCTGCAAGCAAAGCAAGTCCAACAAGTTTGTCGAGCTTAATTCAGCAGTCATTATCACCGCTGTCTATAATACTCGAGCTACCACTGACACCACTGCCATCACCATCACTGCAAACATTTCCACAGCCATTTCTATCTCTATTACCTTGCCAAACCACCTTGTTCATTTCCTGTCATTCCTACCACTACCATCAGTGCCATCATTACCATCATTACCATCAGTATCACAACACCAAAACCACCACCAAGCACCACAACAAATATGATCACCATTACTATAGTTGTTGTCATTATTACTCTTACCATTACTAACACCACCTACCATACTACCACCTCTAGCACTACCACACTCACCACAGCATACCACCACAGCCATCATCTTTTTCACCACCACCAATACCACCATCACCATTTTTACCATCATCACCACTACAACTACACTGTTTTCACCACCACTACCTGTACCACCACCACAACTACTACTGTTTTAACCATCATCAATATCACTAGCACTGTCACCATCTACAGCATTTTCACCATCACTGCGCTATCTTCACACACCACCATCGCCATCACTACCACCTCAATTTTCACCACGACTATCCTCCATCATCACTACCATCACTATAAAAGCTAACATTTTCTCACCAAGACAACCACCACTATCGCCACCACTGTTTTCACCACCATCACCACTATCACCACCACTGTTCTAGCCACTATCACCACCATCATCACCAACACCATCACCACCAAAATGAAAGCTGTTTTCACTATCACCATCACCTCAGCCACTATCACCACCACTATATTCACCAGTATCACCACTACTACTACTACCACCACCTCCATTACTACTACTACCACCTCCACCACCACCACTACCACCACCAACACACCACTCGCCTCATCCCTAAGACCACACACACTCACACATATAAGGAGTGAACTATTTTTTCAATCTAATATCTGCTCTCCTGTTTCGTCTCTCTCTCTCTCTCTCTCTCTCTCTCTCTCTCTCTGTTTATATTTTTTACAGTACATTCTTTTAAAGGATGTCATTTTAGTCTGCTCAGAATCTGATGAGAGAGAGAGAGAGAGAGAGAGAGAGAGAGAGAGCATCCACTCCTTTTTCCATCACATGGGTTCCCCCTTTCCCCGTATCTCTCTCCCCCTCTTAACCCCCTCCCTCTCTCACTGCCCCCCCATCTCTCCAAACCACTCTCCCCCTCACTATCTCTTCATCTCTCCTTCCTCCTCAGAAACCGCTTAATACCCTCTCTCTCTCTCTCTCTCTCTCTCTCTCTCTCTCTCTCTCTTTCTCTCTCTCTCTCAGCCACATGAAGTCTACGAATAATCTGCGTTTCAGTTGTTACTCCCACCCGCGTTGCGAAGTGAGCGGAGTGGTAATGTTTTCAGTTGTGAGGTTGGCTGGCTGGCTTTGTGTGTGTTTTCCGTCTTGAATCTGCGTCAGATCAGAAATGGAGGTGCAAAATTATGTGCCGAGAAAAAACTTTACGGCTACGATGTGGTGAGATCCCATAGTGAGTTGGCTGCTAGATATTGTTGTGGTTGTTATTGTCTATAGATCTGGTTCTTGAGAAGAGTTTTTGAGATTTAAAAGTTCAATTTCTTTTCTTCACGTGTATGGCTAAACTTTCTCTGTTTCGCTTCTCTCTCTCTCTCTCTCTCTCTCTCTCTCCCTTCCACGTGCCTAACCCTGCCTCAATGTGAGAGCTCAATTTAGATGGATGATAGGGTAGCCTGCAAGCTAATGTTTCGGCAAGGGTCTCTGGTGGGCGGGGTGGGTGGTGAGTTGGTGGGGTTAGGATGGGTGGGGAGGGTGTGGGCTGTGGGTACATGTGTGGGAGGGTATAGATGGGTATATGACAGGGTGGAAGTGGATGTTTGAGAGTGTGTAAGTGGGTGGGTGGGGTGTTAATGGATGAGGAAGATGTGTGAGAGGGTGCGAGCATGTTGGTAGAGTGTGTGAGAGGGTGTGGACAGTTGGATAGAATGAGTGAGAGGGTGTGGGCAGATAGGGTTGAGTGTGAGAAGCTAATGATAGATGCACTGAGTGAGAGACTGGACAGGTGGGTTGAGTGTGAGAGGGTGTGGGCAGGTGGGTAGAGTGCGTAACAAGGTGTGGAAAGATGGGTGGGATGTGTGAGAGGGTGTGGGCAGGTAAGTAGGGAGTGTAAGAGGAAGTGAGCATAAAGGTAAAGTGAGTGAGAGGAAGTGGGCATATGGGTAGAGTGTGTGAGAGGGTGTTTACGGGTGGAGAGGGTGTGTGAGAAGTGTAGATGGGTGGGGTAGATTATAGATGGGTGAAAGTATGTGAGATGGTGTGAGAAAGGATGTAAATGGTTGAAGATGTAGAGAAGGGCGTAGATAGGTGACAGTTGTGAGAGGATGTGTGTGATGATGTAAAGGAAATATGTGTGTGTGTGTGTGTGTGTGTGTGTGTGTGTGTGTGTGTGTGTGTGTGTGTGTGTAAGGTGTGTGGTGTCACTATGGTGGGTGTAGAGTGGGTGTTTGGGTGTGCAGCTTCTGATTGATGAGGGATGTGTGATGTTGAGGGAGGAGCAGTGTAAAAGTCAAATGTTCGAGCATAAACAAATGATACTCTACTGGTGGGCGCACATCCAGCCAAGCCACGTGACTAGATCCACTTTTTTTTTTACTCCTTGGCCAGTTTGTTGCGAAAATTTCTTTCTTGTTTTATACCCTGCCGCCTTAAGACAGTTTCATTATGTTAAGGAGAAATTTCTCGAACTAGAGGGACTGGGTATTGTCTTCATAAACGCCTGAACTGATTTCTTTCCTTCTTTCTTTCTTTCTTTTTTTTTCTTTTTTTTTTTTTTTTATAGCAGTAGCATGTATACAATTAAATAGACGTCATCGTAGCGTCAGGGATAATTCAGTGTATTCCAAGCTCAGTAACTTAACTATTATGTTGTGGTATTATTTCCAAGAAGAGTACCATGTTAATGTCCACTGAAAAGTGTTTTTGCTGACATGTACCAGCGTCGTGTCGGCATAACCATTAGATAGCATAATCGTCTGAAGGACATTTTTTACATGGTTTATATTTCATGTGTGAACCATCAGAAAAACAATACCGGTAATCGTAATGGCCATAATTCACGTCCATGACCTAATTAGGAAAAAATTAACTCTGGCCGCTAAATTCATTCTTACCAGTAGTTCCAACCATGGGTACTCGTATATCCATTCACATGAAGATGAGGTGTCTGAGGAGTATGTGTGGAGTGACGTGTATGGATCGAGTTAGAAATGAAGTGCGAAGGCTAACTGGAGTTATGCCAGGGATGGCTGATCGAGCTGAACAGAGAGTGTTGCGGTGGTTTGGGCATATGGAGAGAATGGATGAGGAGTGATTGGTGAATAAGATAACTGAATCTGAGATGAGAGGTGTCAGGCTGAGAGGAAGACCACGATTAGGATGGATGGACAATGTGAAGAGAGTGTTAGATGCGAGGGGGATGCATGTTGTGCAATGAAGAGTGGCTGCGCGTGACAGGGATGAATGGAGAGAAATTGTGAATGCATAAATGGTGACGCGGCCCTGATGGGATGTTCTCCCACATCTGGTCTGATTGGCTGATCGGGTCATGTGCGGGGAAGGGGCTGGGTCCATTATGATGTAGCAGGGATAAACCAGCTATGCTGTCGGGATCTGCTGCTGATGTCGCTGGATTGCACTGCAGAGTTGACCCTCGTGCGGTGTGGTTCGATGAGGGGTGGTTCCTTCTTCCCTTAGAGGCTAAGATACGCGTATTTTGGTGAGTGTGTCGTCCTGTCTTGGCTACCCCCGTTAGAGAGGAAACAGCATAGGTATACAGATAGACAGATCATTCAAGTAAATTTTGGTCCATTCAATTTAAATCAGATTTACTCTGAGGCAATGAAATTGCCTCAGCCACTTTACGTCTTTGTCAGGCCCTTAACTTCCAGTCCATCCCAGTACGATCACTTCAGGTTCATTTAGGTAAGTTCAAGTCCACATAGGTGGTTCAGGATAATTCAGTCCAGTTAAGGTCCACCACAGCCATTCACGTATGTACCATTATAATCAAGTTAGCTCAGCTCTGTTCAGTGTCATTGAGGTTCAGCTAAGTTGATCTTCTCTTCATGTATCCAGCTTTCGACATGGGCAACATAGCTTCTTTCCGAGATCCAGTAGTTCACTTACGACACACTAAAAGAAAGATGATACTCAGCGGCCCTCAGACATGACCTGGTATGTGGGCATTAATAGGCTATCTATGATTTCTAATGTGATGGTCAAGAGATATCACAATCATATCTGGCGATATGGTCATCTTGTAACATATCAGTGGACTTAGGGTGATAGTAAATTCAAATTCTTTGCAACATGTGAAACTGAACCGGCGACCACACACATCCATTATCCACTGTTCTGCCCACACCACCATTACGGTACCTTCCCCATTGATGTAATTGAGGTTGCTGGCATCCAGTCAGGCTCAGTCAAGTCATTTCAGGCACTTTCAGTTAAGTCCAATCAGGATGTTCACGTCAGTCTGGCCTAATCAGATCTCTTCAGGCCCAGGCACTTCCACTCAAGTTAGCTCAGACCCGCTCTAGTCATTCGAGTTCATTTTAGTTCTGTTCAGACCAAAGCAGATCATTTCAGGAATTTTTCAGTCATCTAAAGCCTTTCAAATCCATGAGGTTCATTCAGGTCAATATAGGTGAGAAAGCACGTGACAAAATTCGCTGCTATGGGTGCAATGGATTCGGGGTACGCAAGTTTAGGTCTTTCACATCCATTCAGGTCCGTTTAGGTTCATAAGAGTGATTCAGATAAACACGGATCACTTCAGGTAATACCTATGAAAATCTGCGTCAAAAATAAGTTTTATCAGTTCAGGTGTTATTCAGATATGTATGTTCAGTTCTGCATAACTTTGGATGAATAGGAGTGAGCGGGATGGACAGAGGTGGTATTGAGACAGAAGAAAGATGGTGATGGTCCATGGGAGGAAAGTATGCCCTGTGAAGACCAGAGCTGTAACTCAGCCAGTAAGATGTAAGTCAAAGGTGCAGAGCAAACAGTGGGTGGGATGGGTGGAAAGAGTGGGCGAGATGTACAGCAGAGTGTATATCTTGCGAGGTTGGACGTTGAAGGTTGGCCGGTATGGTCGTGGTAATGATCCAACGCAAACCATTTTCCAGTATCACCAAATAAAACAAGAAAGCAATCACTAGCCATATTCATAAACCTGGTTTCTTAGGACACAAACAAGAACTAGCAGGTGGGATGTTATTAGCTCACATGGTTGTAGGACAGAAGACTGGGTGATGGTAAAAAACAGAGCAGAGGTTGTGATGCTGACGCCGGTGGACATAAATTTACTCATCCTATAACTTTCACTCTAATCTTTGATCACCACCCGTCATCCTCCCTCTCCTTTGCTCAGATCTGTGTGTGTGTGTGTGTGTGTGTGTGTGTGTGTGTGTGTGTGTGTGTGTGTGTGTGTGTGTGTGTTTTCCGCTGTCCGTTATGACTCAGAACCTTATCACTCCATTCTTAAGGGGGAAAAAAGTTATTATCGTTATCTTGTTCCAACTTCCCGTAAAGAATGTGGATGGGTATGGTCCTAAACACACACACACACACACACACACACACACACACACACACACACACACACACACACACACACACACACAATTTCTCTTCTCAAATTTGGTAAAATCTAACAGGAATGGTTCAGGATATTGTCGACATGCACATCCATGTTAATTTGCCAACTCTCACTTACGAAGGCAAGCATAAAGTTAAGTTCTCTTGAAAAATGAAATTGTATCTGTATTATTAAACCCAGAAAAAAACAGACGAAGAAAGGGGAACAGTAACAAGTACATAAACTGTGACTGATGAGAGAGGTAAATGAAATGAGAAAGAAGACAGTGATATTAAAAAGTTAAAAGAAACAGGTGAAAGGAAAATGTTAACTGTGTGCGTCGGTAGGAAGCAAGGCAACAAGTGACGAGAAACTACGGCATCCACGGCATCAAGGCTGCCCCGTGACGCCACATACGGTAAACAAAAAACAACAGATTTCGGCACCTGGAATATTTTCGGCCCTGGATGAGATTCGGCCTCTTTCTCCTCCTCTTCATAACTCGGTCACGTCTCAGTTCGGTCTAACTGTAAAGTCGACCTTCTAGAAACGAAACTGGCTTGATTATCTTTACATTTTCTCCTTAGGCCGAATGGTAAACATGGCAAAGAGAAGATGGATGGCAGGGAGGTGAATGGAAGAAAGAGGAGGGGGTAAAGGAAAAGGGATAGAGTGGGGTGGGGAGGCAGGGAGAATGAGCTGCACCCATAAGGAGTGACCTAGATGGACAGGCGCGCCGAAAAAGGTGGACAAGGCACCTCGCCGTAACGCACAGGCGAACTCTCCAATACTGCGACGTTGGGGATTATGGCGTGTGCGGCAAAAAAATGGAAAAAATAAAAAAATAAAAAAGATTAAAATGGAAAATAAGTACGGTACGGAATTTGCTGCACTTTATAGCTTAATGGCGTTTATTTGTCATACCTTTGCTTATCTACTTGACACAGATGATGCCATTATTTTTCTTTATTCTTGGTGCCTACAGGTGATTCTCTTGGCCTTTGGTGAGTCCCGTAGCAGAGAGAGGGGTTAATGAAGGCGATATCTAACCCCTGACGTCCGGAAAGTGTCTTATGAGATAACTAAAACGGCCTGAAGCTTGCAAGAATAAACCAGAAAAATACGGCATCGTAGTGAAGGGATCAATAACGATGAAAAATAAATACGAAAGTCGCAACCACAAACTTATCAGCCTTAAAAAGCGAGAATGTTTACTTTATATACCGGTGGCCGTGTTTACATTGAAGGATCCAGGATTATTGTTGGTGCATGAAGAGGGCTGGAACTGAGGGCTATTGTAAGGTCTGCAGTAGCTCTCATTTAGCCCTCACTCAGTCCTCAAGGGCGAATAGCAAAGAGGGATGACTATGAAGAGGGAAGGGGGCACTGACATAGAGGAGGAAGAAGAGAAGGGGGGAGAAAAAAAGGTAGAGAATGAAGGGGGCAATGACATAGAGGAGGAGGAAGAGAAGGAGACAGAATTTACGAGAAGTAGTGAATGAACTGTTAAAATGAGTTGAATGAGAAAGAGAAAGAACAGAATGGAGGAAAGAGGCATATTCAAGAGGGAAACAAGAGGGGGATGACAAGGTGATTTTTTTTTTTTAACCCTTTCATTCCGAGGTCATTTTTATTTTGTTCATGCAGCCTCCTGATGATTTCATTTAGCTTAGGGCATGTCTCTCACACAGAAGGGGTTAATGAAGGCTGGATATAACCCCTCCAGTTCCAAAAATCTCTCCTAAGCTGAATAAAATCGCCTGATGGGAGCAAGAATAAAATGAAAATCGTGATCAGAGTGCAGTGGTTGAGAGGGAAAGAGAACGATAAGGGATGAAGTGGGCTCGATAAGAGATGAGAAATGAGAGGAGAGGAAGAGACGAAGAAGAGAAACTGGAAATGATAAAGAGTAAAGGAGGGGAAAAATGGATGAGAAGGAAGAATAGAGTGAAAATGGGGGGAAGAAGACGGAGAGATCGCAGAGAGAAGGAGGATGTGCAAGAACAGCGTGAGGATACTGAAGGAAGAGAGAGAAAGACAGAAGAAGGAGGAAGCGAGAGAGAGAGAGAGAGAGAGAGAGAGAGAGAGAGAGAGAGATGGAAGCAGGAACTCATTTAATTCTGCGTTTCATCGTACTGGCTCCGTCATGCATAACAAGCAACATCATGCAGTACAAACAGCCACCGCCTGATGCTAACCCCTTCAAGGCGGTGACGTCTTTATAAATTTCTTCTTGCTTCTGTATGTGATGCGTCTCCTCGAAGTGAAGGGGTTAATGAAGTATACATCCATTCCCTCCAGATGGAAGTCTTTCTTGAGTTCGATTCTCTCTGCAAACAGCGAGAATAAACCGAAAAAAAAAAAAATGCTATATTAGCAGAGCTAAACAAACAATGAAAGGAGAAACAAGAGCGGTTCGAGACTGCAAACCTCCGCCAAGGCTGAAATGCAGGCGTTGTAGGCATTATTTATCGAGTTAAGCAAAAATGTTGAAAATGCTGCTATCCAGGAATGGTAAAGATTCCTTTTAAAAAATCCTGGATCCGGATGATGATCCGGATCACCACCAAAATCTAACGGATTGTTCCTTGGGCCATACCCTACCAATCCAAAAACCTTCAGCAAAATCCGTTCATAACTTTTTGAATAATCCTGCTAAAAGACAAACAAACAAACAAACGCCGGCAAAAAAAAAAAAAAAAACTTGGCGGAGGTAAGAATAACTACATGAAAACAGTCTGGACAGCTGTGCCTCCATAGCCCGAGTAAGTTTTTCTTTCTTTTTCCTTTTTTTTTTTTTTGTTCATTCTTACTGTTCGAACTAGATACCAGAACTAGCCATCAGCCACCCCATCACCATCGGAAGCGTCACCCGAACTGGATAAAATCGTCTGGATGTAACTGGAATAACACAGAAATTAAGTCAAGGGTTTGCTTGCCTCTCCGCTCGTTACTTTTGGCTAATGTTAACAAAATATTCTGTATATTATTATCCATTACTGTAATCTAACCTAACACATAACATACCCGTACATTTTTTGGTTAGGTAAAACACTCATGCTTATTGAGTGAACAAGGGTCATTAAGACAAATCAGCTACATTAATGACGTTGGCTTTGTATGTATGTTTGTATGCATGTAACTTTTGCAACGAAACTTGTAATAGCGTTCTCAGGGGGTTCAACAGCTGACATTACGTAGTTGGTCCAGACTGATATATGTAGGAGGGATTTTTGGCTGTTTTGTGCTCCTGTGACGGCTTTGTTTTCGCAGGTAACTTCCTCGGTTGGGCGAGCGCCAAGTATATATATATATATATATATATATATATATATATATATATATATATATATATATATATATATATGGGATATAGATTTGAGTAAAGGAGGCTGTGCGACCCCCATGCATTTCCCTTCTGGTTAAACAACCACATTTAAAGCATACAGTTATTGTCATGACTTATAAATTTTACCTTTGTCAGCTCCATTCTGTATCCCTTACTTCATGTTTTCACCACGGCGTTGCTCAGGGTAACACTCAGGCTCCAATGGTTCAATATCTGCTTAATATAAACGTGTGGAATTAATTGAAGTAAAATACTCGAGTTGCCCCTACCATGAGAGGGCTAATGGCGCAATATTAACACTGTCAGTCTTTTTTGCTCACTCTCAGGTAAACTAAAAAAAAAAAAAAAAGTTGGGGTTTGCTGAAAAAAAGAGAGTTGTCCCACGAAGAGAGTGTTAAGAAATATCGTGTTCTGTGTATGCTGCTTTGTTTAGTTTTTCGAGCTAAAATGTCTCTTCTGTGTAAACCTCACCCCAGCTTATACATGGAATTCGATTTCAGTTCTCTCCATTATCCATGTTACGTGGTTAGTTGCGCCTTTAACCCAGCTGTCAAACGCCACACTAACTGGCTTAGCGGCATCACAGGGCGTCATTTTCATAATCTTGCTCTCTCCGGATTATTGAATTCAGATCAGGATAATATTCTCGAACTCGAGGAATTGGTTACGTCTTTTATTGAGTCCTTTGCTACGCGTGGTGCTCTCTTGAGCTGATTGAAATCTAATAAAGAATTAATGTGATTGAAAGGATTATTTTATACTGTCTGTCACCACACCAGGATCCTGAAGTCGAAATCTCTGATAATTCATGCCGTGTACAGTGAATCCTTTGTTATACGATGATCACAGGTATTCAGGCAACACTGTTAAATATTGTGATCCTTTAACTGGGAAGCATTAAGCTCTAGATTGTCTCCTTAGCGTATGAAGGACTAATTTACACTTCTTGTTGCTTTTCTTACTTTCCTACCTCCTGACCTATACTTACCTTCCTACCTCACTGCCTACCTCCCTCCCAATCTCCCTACTTTCCTTCTTATCTACCTTCCCAGTTACTTCCTTTCATGCATACCTACCTACTTGCCTAACTACCTTCCTAACCACCTCCTTATCTACCTACCTGCCTCTTACCTACCTCTCTGCCTTCCTATCTACCTCCCTGCCTACCTATCTTCCTGGCTAAATTCCTAAATACTTATCTTCCTCTCTCCTTGCATGCCTGCCTTCCTGCCTCCCTGCTGACCTCCCAACCTACTTCCCTCCCTAACTGCATACTTAGCTATCTCTCTACACATCTCCCTGTCTACCTGCCTGCCTGCCTGTTTACCTACCTACCTTTCTACCTACTTCACCGTCTTCCTTTATCATCTTATAAGTTAAGGAGATTGACGCGTATTTTTTTTTTTCTTAATTTACCAGTTTTTAGTGGGCGTATCAAAATTGTGATGGGGGCATAAGTCACTGCATTCTGAAAGACCTTTTCAATGATACCAGTGTTATGCTTGTACTCTTGTAAAGAAAACATTTTTGGTTACTGTGACAACGTTGCTGTGTGTTGACCACTCCGGTGACGACACACCGTCAGGTGGCGGGGAGTCATTTTGCACCTCAGTCGTTAAAATCGATCCATAATTGTGGCAGCTAGAGACCAATCATAGGGACAAGTGGACGGACAGACAGACGGAAACTGTCATTTCAGCTTCAGTCTCCTATGCAGTCATATGAGAAGAAACATTGTTTGCTAAACGTTACAAGGTCTTTACCAAAATGTCCTCTTTGTCGGCTTGGTTTTCCTGTCTTTTCTTATATGACTGTTAATTGTGTTGATTGTGTTTCTTTCAGCTTTAAAGATAAGTAGCACATAACCCGTCTCAGGATACACCTCATTGGTGTTCACTCTCCCGCCCACCTATTCTGTAGCAGGAGCCTGTTCTCACACCGGCAGATTTTACAACAATGGATCTATTTTCCCCATGGACTTGCTTTACCAAGACACCTATTTTACCCCATGGGCTTATTTTTGCCATGGCGTATTATCCTCCATGGACCTATTCCCAAGTGGACGTAATGCCCCTTTCCATCCACCCACACACGTACATACCCACTCATCCAGCGTAGGAAGCTAATCTCCTACCTTGTCCTCTGGGAAGCTACATTTACCTATCAATCCACAAAGCTCATCCACCTACCCACCCACCCACCCGTCCACATTGCCCACCCGCCCACAAAATCCACCTCCCTACCCCATCCACCCACCCCATTCAGTCGACAAAGTTCACTCACATACCAACCGACGAAGCCCACCCACCTGCCCCACCCATATCACCCCATCCACCCACTCACCCCATTCACTCATAAAGCCCACTCATCAACCCGTCCACTCCACCCATCTTTCCCACCCACCCCACCCCTTCCTCCCATACCACCCTGCACGCCCAACCACTCACTTTGCACACCCCACCCACTCTAACCACCTCCCCTGTCCACCAATCCAACCACCAACCCCGCCTACCCCCACATCTACCTCCTCCCCCATCCACCCGCCCACCCACCCACTAACCCACCCCAGCCATCCGTCCACCAACCTACCCAACCGACCCCCAAGAATGACCACTAGCACACACACACACACACACACACACACACACACACACACACGGGGAGAGAGAGAGAGAGAGAGAGAGAGAGATTTCTACAGTATACTGTAGATATAATTTTGGGGCGCATATTAAGTCACTAAAGTTTACACAATCAATCGTGTTAATCGACCAAGTACTGGCAAAATCAGGAACCCCATCTCCTGACTTTTCACGCAGCACCAGTCTCACACCCCTATGTTAATGTGGGCACTAATTCTCCTTCATGCCAACCTCTTACAGCTGCCACGCTCAGACCTCTGTTTCATATCAAGGCCTTCGTTGCACCTTTCACTTTTGTTCCCTGTGCTACTCTACATTCAATCGTATTTTCATATTTACCTCTCATATCTGTCATTGGTCACGGGTAGTTACTGAAAAATTCTTACCAGTTCAAGTCTTCCTCCACACGCCACAACTTCACACTGGGAGCACCTTCTCTCTCAACAACCATCACTTTACTCATTTCGACATTTTCTGTCAAGGGACGGCACTCACACACATCAAAACTGTACAAGACTGCGGGGTTCCCGTTCACTATTAGCCAGCAACACAGCATCATCTGCATACGGCAGAATGAATCAGTCCAGTTTTCACCATTGATTACTATCCTCATCTCCCTCTTCATATAAATACTGAACAACCATGGGGACTTCACACATCCTTGTCTTAATTCCAACACTGATGCTAAATCCTCCCTTCGGCAAGCGCCAGTTCCTTCACAAGCTTTCCTTTCATCATAAAAACTCTTAACAACATTAAGAAACTTCCTCTCCACGCCATACATGTCAAAAACCTTCCATATCTCCTCTCTGTTTACTGTGCACACTTTTTCTAGATCCACAGATGCCATAAATACCTGCATAACTTTCTCAACTATCTGTCTCATGGCAAATATTTGATCCGAACATCCCCTTCCACTCCTAAAGCTTCCTTGTTCATCAAGCACCGGGCCATCTGATATCTTCCCCTCTTTCTCTATGATAATTTTCCATATACCTTCCCTACTACACTCAACAAGGCTATACCACGAAAAATTTTGCACTCACTTCTACCACCTTAATTTTTGTACTATTACAGCCATCTTCCCCTCCACTAATGCAGTTCCACTCATCCAAGCTTTCTTGCAAATTTCCATCAAATACTTCATTCCAGTATCTTCACTACTCTTCATCACCTCTGCATATATGCCTCTTTGCTCTTACTATGCTCCCTGCATTGAAAGGGTTAAGATCTCTTTAGTCTTACACATACAGTCAGAGGAGATATATTAATTCAGGTTTATGTTGGCTGGTTCAAGTCAGTTTAGAATCACCTTGGTCAGTCTAACCAAGATTTCCACATACATTCCACCTTGATCAGATTAGTTCAGAGCCAGCCAGGTCCAGTTAGGTCCATTCGGCTCCAGATTAGTTCAGTTCTCAATTCTGGTTTGGTTCATTTCGGTTTATTTAAGTCACTTTAGTACACTTAAGGTCCAGTCACACCACTCACATCTAGTAAGGATCGGTCAGATTAGTTCAGATTCATTGAGTCATTGACGGTCCACTTGGAACCATTTAGATATTTCAGGATCGTTCAGGCCATTTTAGGTTCATCCAGAACCTTCACATACCTTCTGGCTGAACCAGGTCATTCAGGGCCAACAATGCCTCTTCACATCCGGTAACGCCCTTCATATCAGTTTCGGCCCAGTCAAGTCAGTTATGGTCAGTTTGTGTCATTTAGGTGCAGTTTGGTTTGTTCAGGCTTAACTAAGCTCATACAAGCTATTAAAGATTCATTTAGGCTAGGTCAGGTCACTCGAGTCAGTTCATGACCATTCATATCCAATTATTTTCATTGGGGACATTCACATCCAGCCAGGAACAGTCAGATCAAAGCAGGTCCAGCTAATTCAGATCAGGTCAGGTTGTCTATTCAAGGTCACTGACGTCCATTTAGGTAACTTCAAACAGTCATTAAAAAAATATGAGATTGAATATCCCTTAAGGGTACTTTAGGTCATCAGTTCAGTATAGTTTAATGAAAACAACCCGATTATTGCAATGCTTTTCTAGACGTTTTTCGGTTCCACTCAGTCTGTCAGACCTTTTCCGATCAAAACACAGTTTCAGATAATGTCTATAAATGTCCGGGTTGCGGTACTTAGATCTTTCAAATGTGGGTGTAGTGGAAAGGTAAGGTGGGGCGCAACAGGGTGGGCTGGTGTGGGTTGTAGTGAAGACTTAAATCAAATCTTTCTCCTGGAAGGTAAACAAAACTAAAAGAAAGAAAACACGCACCTCTCCATTATGTCTGGCGTCATTTAACGGAATTCAAATTCGATCGTATTCATTTTGCAAATACTGTTTCTGTCATAACGCCAAAACTCGAAGACATAAGCATACGAGTTCTTTCGTTCGTTTTGTTGTCAAAGTAAATATGAAAACAGTCAAATTTTAAAAGTTTTCAGAAAAAAAGCAACAATGGTGATATTCTGCCATCTACAAGAAACTGAAACTAGCATTACGTGGGTGGCTACCATCATCCCTGCATGGTACGTATTGCAGCAAGAGTGATTTGTGACAACAGGCTCGGTAACTAGTTACACAAGGATTCATATTTGGGCAGCAGACTTAGCTACAAGTACAACTGCTGCCACGTGTGCCTGGGACGCCAGAGGTGGAGAAAATGGATCTCATCCTATTCCTACTAGACTGGCATTCGCTTTTTTAGAGACCCCCGGCGCCTAAACTAGCACCGGTGTAAATTACAGTTTTATTAGTAGGATGAGATGCATTACTTGTACCTTTGGTTAAACCATGTATAATTATGTGGCCGCCACTGTAAGGAGAATCGAAGTTCATACTAAGGCTCTCTCACCCTATTACAAGTTATATTGCCTATGTCGATTATTTCTCTTACTTTACAGTGGTCGGCAGGTGTGCCTGGGAATATGGTAAAAGAGTGGCGCACATATATTGCCTGTCCGTAGCAGAAGGCGACCACTTGGTGACAAAAATGGATGGGGAGGTGGGACCAGGAATCCTAATGTCCTCTAATCGCTGCTCAGAGAGGGTACAGGAGCCTTATTTATACGTTGTATGTTATTCATGAAGACCAGCACGGCGACACGCTGAAAAAACTGGGTCCCTACCCCGCACTTGCTGTCTCACTCTGCTTCACCACAACCCACAGACAAGAATACTGAGGGGCGAGAGACAAGGAAACAGGATAATGTAAGAAGGGAGGAGTAAGAATGAAAAGCGACATAGGGAATAGGGTGAGAGGATAAATGGAGAAGAACCAGACTGGGGGACACTAAGACGAGAAGGAAAAAGAAAAGGAAACTGAGTAATGGAGAAATGTTGGGAAAAAACGTTAAAAAGGGAATGGAGGAAGAAGGGCGAGAGACAAGATGGAAGGTAAGACCCAGAGAAGATGGAACAAGAACAACGATAGAAAACTGGTAAAGGAAAGATGGAGAAGGGAAACAGAAGAGAGTGAGAGATGAAGAGACGGAAGAAGAAGCAACAGAACCAAAGGAAGGGAAAAAAGAGGAGAAAAGAAATAGGGGAAAATAAAGAGAAGAGCGAGAAAAAGGAACACAAAACATTCAAGAGAAAGAATGATAGCACTGTCAAAAGATAAGATAGAAAAACAAGGAGGAGATGAGTACAGCAGGAAGAGAGAGAAAGAGGAAAAATTTGCAAGGCGAGTTATAGAAGAGGGAGGATGAAGCAAGAGAGGGGAAAGAAAGACCAAGTTAGAGAACGATAATGGGAAAGATAGTAATCATGATCATCATTATCATCATTATCGTCACCATCATCATCATCATCATTATCATCATCATCATCATCATCATCCTGTGTCACTCATCTCTGACTGGGCTGGTGTACAGAGGGAGCACCTTGGGGCAGGAATACCATCAATCCTGTCTTTTATTGAGGCCATATATACCACCACAGTAGTTCAGTTCCTGGTGGATGAAGTAAACTTTCGCCAGGCTATCTCTGTACGCTGACTGGACATGACTGTGAGCTAAGGGCAGGGGTTACCTTTCCGCATCCCCCTCGAAGTGGAAGCTCACACTTTCAACAAAAGTGATAATCTCGAAAGCGTGAGAGCGCACCACTTCGTGTGGGTAGGCACGACAAACATTTTGTAACACATTAATTTAAAAAAAAAAAAAAAAAACATATGACAGTAACTAAGACTGACATATAATATCATCTCTTAATGTTTTATTATTACAGACTGGCATTTTTTCTTGAATACTCTGTATAAGACTATGCATACAGGATTTGAAGAACCTGTACCGTAGGAAAAATACGGTGTCAGACATAGCTTCAAAGGGGTTCATGCGGTCAGTAATAACTCTACAAATACGCCTTGGCTGGTCATACCGATTTTGACTATATTCTGCCCCAAATGCTTGTTTTTGCCATTCTTCCCGCCCAGAACCCCGAAAACCCACCAGTCCTCCAAGGAACTTGGGAGGGGAGGGGGTTAATTTGAAAACCGATCTCGAGCACCGAAAATAAAGGTCAAATTCGTTCCAATCACACCAAAATACACCAGAAAAATATACTGCCCAGCCAAAACAAAACAGTGAGTACTTGTAAATATTTACCGAACCCAAACATGAGACTTCGTTATTCACACTAATTGGCTGTGAACGACTCGTCTGTTCAGGTAGTACCCGGCCATTCTTTACTGTAGGAATAATTTCATGGACTAATCAAACTAGTTATAAAATTATCATGCACCATATCTGATTAACAGGGTAGAAATACTGAAAAGTAAAATGGAAGTGGATACAGTATCTTATCTTTGTTTTCGTCTTTTCGTAAATTAACCATCTCCGGAGAGGCGGTGAAGTTTTTTGAAACGATATATCAAACGCTGTTTTTTTCTTTACACTATGTTTTTATCATTAAATTAAAATTTCCATCACACACACCATAGGGTCCTTCAAATTCTAGACAGTTTTCTTTGACAAGGCTACTATATTATGACGAAGGGGCATGCGAAGGGGCGCTATGAGACTCCCCGCAGATTCCAGTACTACGCTGTTGCAATCCTCTCCCGTTCACTGGAGAATGCTCTCCCTTTCGTACATTAAGATTACCAAAAGATACAAATAAGCCTGCCCACAGTTTAAGACTACAGCCATTTGACTGTGACCTGTTCAATCTATCTGTCTGTCTGACTGTCTGTCTGTCTGTCTCTATCTATCTATCTACTCGTTTTTACTGTCCCATCAACAGCGTTCCAGTCCGGGACTAGGCTGCTTACTTCCAGCCTTTAAGGTGAGGATGAACAGCCTTACCCTGCCCTAAGTGGCATTATGTGAGCAATAAATCCCAACCAGCCCTCGGGTGTGAACTCTTATGGGCCCATCTGATCGGAGTGTCTTAACCCACTAGACCACCAACCGTTATCAGTTGTATGGTTATCACCCAACGTAGCATATGGTTTTCTGGGACATACGAAAACCATCTGACATGCCACTAAGTCCAGAATCATCAGAGGGCAATGTTGTTTCAAGTGAGTGAATGGTGGGCGTCCTCATTTACCACACTGTCTAGAAGTGCCGTACAGTCAGGGAAAGTTCCGCATTACCCACCTCCCGAAGCACTGCTGTGAGACGGGTGAATATGAAGCATCAGCCAGACTTCACATGTCTGGTAACTGTGAGTATGAAGCAGGGGGAGACGGGGGGTTGGGGAGAGAGGACGGTTTGGTGATAGACTGGGAATCACGTGTAGGTCTGCAGTGTATGACTTGGACGGTGTGTTTGAGTTACTTTAGTAAGGACAGAAAACAATATGATGAAAAAAAAAAAAAAGTAGATGTCTGTAGAGTTATTGTTGTCAGGAAAGTTATGGAAGTTTGCTGGGTTTGGACAGAGGTTTGAAGGCTTTCATTCCCTCTCGACTTTAACATGAGACGTTTCCCTAGGAGATATTCGTAACGAAATAATATGCTGTATATTTTGTATGGACTCGAAAACAAAACCACTATATTTCATCTATCTGTCTATCCATCTATCTATCTATCTACTGTATGTAAATTCTCATAAATTTGTTTATTTAACCTCTGTCATCCCACTGTAAACATCCACATGTAAACATATATCTATCTATTGCCAGACGCCATAATCCCGTAAGCAGTGGCCATTTGACCCTGAGTTATTTGTTTTACGGGGAGGGACACTAACCCTCCACCAACCCATTTGTTGACACGTAGGGAGCAGTATGGTTTGGTTATATGGTTACCGCCCAGCGTTGTAAATGGTTTCTTGGCTTACAGGAAACCATTTGGCTTGTCACTCAATGTAAAGCCACCTGTAAAAGAAAGAAACGCAATAAGAAGTGAAAGGAAAGATGGGAGAAATAGGAAGAGAGGAGGGCAGGCACAGAAAAAGAATGATAAAGGCTAAGGAAGAAGTAGGCAGCACTACATCAAGTGAGTGGATGATGGTCGCCACCACCTACCACCATGTCCAGTGTTATTCTGGTAATTATTCATCTCGAGCTTAGAGTCTAGGGTTGTGTGTAACAATAATAATAAAAACAAAATCTATATGAGCGGCTAACGGCTTTCTCGTTTTCCTCTAGACTGAATGACATGGGAAGTCAATTTTAATTATAAGATCAGTCTCTGTGAATATCATTCCTATCGAACATTACAAAACGAAGGCAAAGGAGCATACCTTTAACAGTAAGGATGTGTTATATATGCAGTTATGTAGACAGACTCAGAGAACAGTGTGATACCACACAAACAACATACGGCTCTTGCACTTTGAGAATACGTCGGACGCATTATCATTAGCTATTGATACTGTGACGTGAGCATCTCTCCAAACCCTCCCACCCCCGACCACCCTCCCTCCCACTCTCAGTTACCATACAAATGGGGCGTGGCTGTTGTTTCGTGACTATTCGTCGACAACCAATGCTCCGAACAGTGGGTAATGCGGAACTTTCCCTGACTGTACATTATGAACCTTCCCAGACACGAGAGTTGTTCTCCACACACTTGAAAGGCTCCTGTAACAGTACAGAGTCTGCATCAGCACGGATATGAATAAGGCACAGACTCGCAGTGCCTTAAAAGATGATTATGAAAGAATATTAACGTGAACTCTCCTAGGAGGGAGTTGACTGTAGCATTTGTCGAACAGGTCGGTACTCCCAAGGTGGATGAAAAGCTGGTGACAGGGAGAACTGGAGCTCACACTTCATTAGTCCTCGGGACTAGCTGCTCACCATCCCCCTTTGCTGGACTTTTTTCAGCGTTTCAGTAACACAGAGAGTAGGCCAGCATACTCTCCTATACATTTTCCTCTAACTGCCAGCACCAAACTACATGCACATTACACGCCACGCTTATTCAAAATTTAGAAAAAAAAAAAAATTGCATCTCAACGTCCGGCCTAGGAGTCTCCGGAGAGGGGGGGTCACAAAACCCACCACCATCTGACCCTCTCCTGGTTACGGCCAAGTGAGATGCAGGAACTATTATTTACCTCACTCTTTATTAACTTCTGCAACATTTCATGGCCTTTCCTCTAACTTTCTCTCTGTTGAATACCACCTCTTTTCCTCTAACCCAGCCTTCTTTTCCCATCTGAGGCAACTGATAGCAAATTGATCTGTGTCCTACTTTCTTTATACTCTCTTCAAAGCCAATGGCGGCTGTTGTGTGTATGTACACAACAACGTAGCTCTCGTGTTCCTGAACATGAATCTTCTGAAGTCTCTATTCTCTGACTTCGGCTATCCTGTCATTCTCTGACTAAATATATCTGTGTTGTGTACTTATCCCCTAATTCTACTGATTATGAAAAAATTATTCGACTATCTTAATTCTAAGATGGAACACATCCTATCAATTTCTTCTTTCACTGAAATCTCCAATCTAGACGATTTCATTGTTCACCATCACCTTTGGCTCTCCTCTCCTTTCACTGATCCACCTAGTGAACAAGCCTACAATTTTTCTATCCTTAATGATCTAGATATACTTGGACAACATTCTACCCATGTCCTTGACTACCATGGAGAGAGTTCCACTTTACCTGACCTCTGCCCTACAACTAATCCTTCTATTTACTCTATTAATGTTTTCTCTCCCATGGACCCCTCCGATCACAACCTTATCAAACCTGTCCCATTGCTCCAGTAAGGCATGTGGACCCTCCCCAAAAGCGGCGTCTGTTGCACTTCGGAGCTGCTGGTTGGGAGGCCCTCAGGCAGTAGTTCTTTGATTTTCCCTGCAATGATTATTGCTTCCATGGCCGTGAGCCATCTCAGTGTGTCTCTCGCATTATGGGGGTTATTTTCTCAGGCATGAAAGTATACGTTCATTTCTCTTATCCTGTGGCTAATGCAAACAAATAAAATAAAATAAAATAAAATAAATAAATAAAAAACCTGATTTAGCCACACTTGTTGTAATGCCGTCCACAACAAGGGGAAGGTCTACAAAAGGTACCGGAGGCAACCCACCCCTGAATCTCATCTCCTCTATGCCTGCTTGAAACTGTGCTAAACTGTTCTTCACTTTGCTAAGAATAATTTCATTTGTGCTAAAAGCTCGTAACTGTCTGACTCAGCTTCTTCCTGCTCGTTCTGACGTCTTGCCAAAAACCTCTCTGACAACTTTATTTCATCATCTTTCCCTCCTCTTCTCTGCTCTGAGGGCTCTGTAGCTGTTTCTTCTACTGAAAATGCAGAACTCTCTGCTCAGACTTCCTCCTCCAATTTCACCTTAGACGATTCCGGTGCTATTCCTCCACCACTTCCCTCCTCTGACCTCCTCATGACTGATATAAAAAAAATTCTTCAATTGATGTACTTTCTGTCCTCACTGGCCTCATTACTAACAAGGCATATGTGCCTGGTGGGGTCCCTCCTGTTTTCCCCAAGAACTGTGCTTCTGTGCATACACCCTGCCTAGGTAAACTCTTTTTGTCTTTGTCTCTTGACTTGCACTTTTCATTCTTGCTGGAAATTTGCTCTCATTCGACCTGTCCCAAAGAAGGGTGACCATTCCCAGTCCTCTAACTATCGTTCATTTGTTTTAACATCCTATTTCTAAAGTATTTTTTCGATAAATTAAAGCACTTTTCCCATCAGAACCTTCTTTTCAATCGCCCTGATGGGTTCCGCCAGGAACACTTATCTTCCTTTCAGACTTCTGGTCATCCTCGTTTTGGGATTTAGACGAAAGATTTGCCATTGCACTTGGCAGCTCATATACTTTCGATCTAGTCTGGCTTAATTTCCAAACTGTCCTCTTACCGTTTCTATCTTTCTTTCTGGCCCCTCATCTCTGGCTTCCTTTCTGGTCGTTCTGTTGCTGCTGTTGTAGACGGACACCGTTCTCCTCCTAAAGCTATCAATAGCGGCGCCCCTCATGGATCTGACCTAACACCAACTCTCTTCCTTCTATTCATCAATGATCTAAGTTGTAAACATTTAGCCCTGTCCACTAGAACCCTGTTGGCGCCACCCTTCACCTTTTCATTTACTTCTCGCAGCATCCATTTCAGCAGTTATTTCAACAAACAAGGGATGAGACTATGGCATCTAATGTCTGACTTGGCTCATGTCTCTAACTGGGGTAATCTTGTTGCTCTTAATGCATCAAAAACTCAGTCCTTACATCTTTCATTCCACCAAATTCTTCGCATGAGTATCGTCTATTTATCGATCTCAATTCTGCATCATCTTTGAGCATACTTGAGGTTTCATTTTCTCGGGATATGCCATGGAAAGATCATATTACCTCAATTGTAAAATCTGCTTCCAAGAGATCAGGTGTGCTAGGCCGACTCTGTGCCTTCTTTACCCCTGCACATTTTTGTTTACTTTATACAGGGATTTCATTCGTCCCTATGTAGAGTACAACTCTCATGTGTGGGTAGGCTCCTTACGTACAGGTCTTCTTAACAAGGTGGAGACAAAGGTTTTTCGTCTCATTAACTCTCCTCCTCTTGCTAGCTCCCTTCATCCACTCTCTTCACTGTACTGTTGCATTTTTACCGCTACTTCAATGGTCACTACTCCTCTGAACTGTTTACCTGGCATCTCTCCACCATTAAGGCAGGCGCGTGGCACCCGTTTAGCAGCAAATTCTCATCCCTTTTCTGTCCAGCACTCTAATGCAAAAGTCAACAGCTGCTCCCAGTCCTTCATGTACGCAACACGCCATCTCTTGAACTGTCGTCCTCTGCTTGTATTTCCTATTTATAATTAATCATCATTCTTTTAAATGGAATGTGTCCAGGCATCTTGAAATGAAGGGATCTTGAACTTGGCTCTCTGTTATAGATCTTTACCTATTACCATAGGTGGAGATCTTTGTATCAGTTATTATTATTATTATTATTATTATTATTATTATTATTATTATTTTTATTACTATTATTATTATAATTATTTTTATTATTATTAAGCTTAGCTATCTATCTATTTATCTATCTATCTATCTATATATGTATATATATGGCGAAACTTATTGTTTTGGTAAGTATTATTAAGCTTCATCATATACATATTTTTATGGTGAAGCTTATTGTTTTGGTAAGTATTATTATTTTTCTTTGCATTTTTTTCTAAGATTTTGCTGATATTATACAAGAAGGTACCCTAGGGTAACCCGAGTATTTGTGCCAAATATAAATGACCTATTTTTGAAGGTCATACACTCATTTTTGGTGCAAAAATTGCATAATCGAAAATTAAATGTCTCAGAAACTATTTGAGATACAGTTATTTGGTTAAAAATCCTATGATAAATAGGTTTGCCGAGAATTTTGGCTGAATATTTTGCCATTTAGCCTGATGGAAAGTACCGAATTCAAACCTGCTCAGTGTTTTCTTTGCAACACGTTTTTAGAGAAGCTGTGACTTTAAAGAAATATAGCCGTTGTCTCTCATAATCTGAGAGGAATATGGTTACAATTAAGCATACAGTTAGCCAGTTATTATGTACCCATGCTTCATTTATTTCTTCCACACTTCTGTCATCAGATCTTGCTGATATTACATAAGAAACTTCCTTAGGTTTAATACCGTGAATAGGTATGGCGATGCTTCCTTTTTGTGGCCACACAATAAGTGAGTAGGTTACTAGTTGTTATTATTATTATTATTATTATTATTATTATTATTTTTATTATTATTATTGTTGTTGTTGTTATTATTATTATTATTATTATTATTATTATTCCGTCACTGTTTGCCTCCGATTTTCTTCATAGTTTTTGAGAATGTACAGCACCATGACCCTATTGCACTGACCCAGTTTCAGTGACCTTGACCTAATTTTCAAGCTCACAGGCCCAAAAATGTCCAAATATCATGAATTTTTAACCTAAATTTACTTCAAAACTATTATAGACGCATGAACATGGCAGGAAACCCCCATGATTAATTTACTTTCCAAGCATTTGTGTGGGAAAAAAAATGAATATCATTCATGTGTGACATCACGGTATTCTGGACACCTCAGTTTTCCAGTACTCTTTCATACAGGAAAAATCAAAACATAGATGACGCGTTTCTTGGCCCTAGAAGCTTAGTCTGGTCCTGGACCTGGTCTGTATATACTGGTATATTTTTTGGTGGTAGTTTGATCAACGGTTTTTGAGTTATTAAAAAAAAGAAAAACAGTTTCTGTTGCCTTGGTTTGTTTTTCAAGGTGACAGGTCCAAAAATGTCCAAAAATCATTAATTTTCAATCTAACTTTGCTTCAGAACTATTATAGATACATAAACATGGAGGGAGATCCTGTGATAAAATTATTTTACAAACATTTGTGTGGAAGAAATCTGAAGGTCATTCATGAGTGACATAACGATATTTCGGACACCTCACTTTTCAGCAGCTTTCAACTGCTCTTCTATGCAGGAAAAATCAGTGCATAGATGAGGCATTTCTTAGTCCTATAAGCTTTGGCCCTGGACCAGGTCTGTATTGCTTTTGTTGGTAGTTTGGTCATTGTTTTTTTTAATTATGTAACCATATTATGTAACCACACCTTGTAACCATACCTTTATACTGTAACCATAGCTTGATAATTTCCTGAACCTGTGAACTAGAACTAGCAGTGTATAAGTTTATAACTATAACAGTATATGTATCTAGTAGCGTGTGAGTGCCTACGTGAAAATTAGTGCACTTATCAGCAGAGTTAGAAGAATGCTAACACATGCATAATGCCTGCAAGCGGGCTTCCCCTGATGCGGGTAGTTGGACGGTTGGTATAGAACAGGTTGGACCTGTGTTTGTCTTCTCCAAATACTCTGCCGTTGAAACTACATGAAGACCTCTGGATAACTCCTGACTGGGTGTAAGAGGGGTGGGACAATTAAAAAAAAAAAAAAAAAAAAAAAAAAAAAAAAAAAGTTGTGCCTGTCTAAAACATAAGCTAGATGGCGTTTTCACCCAGAAGAACTCGCTTTAAATAATAACATGCTATAGTAAACTACCCCAACATGCACTCATTCTACCACAAAAATGTCAAATTTGGCCTGTGACCTCATTTTGAGATCAACGAAGGTATTTTGTGGTATTATTCTCATAGATGGAGATCCGTAACTGCCTCTGACAGTTAGTCTTCTAGTTATTATTACCTCGCCCGGACTGAGTCCGGCGAGGTATTATTTTTGGTCAAGTTTGTTTGTTTCTTCTGTTGTTAGCAACATTACGGAAAAACGACTGAATGAAATTACGTGAAGCTTTCAGGATGTGTTGGCACTGGTTCCAAAAGAAAGTGATTAAATTTTGGAGGTAATCGAGTGACCCTGAAAGGTCAAAATCAAGGTCACGGATTTCAAAGGGCTTTAACTTGAAGCCGGTTGAAGATAGAGATATTCACTATTCAGGACATACAGGAACTCTGATATGAGCTTTCATTTGGCGCCAAGACCCTTGACCTTGCAAGACCTTGAAAGGTCAAACTCGAGGTCATGAATATTCAGTGGGCTATAACTCGAAACTCGTTGAAGATAGATCTTGAATTTGGCTCTCTTTGTATTTTGTTTTTCTCTTGGAAGGAACATTTTTACGGGCTCGTTGCCTTTGGTTCCTTCTTCCTCAAAAAAAAAAATAAATAAAATCAAGATATAGAAAGTCTCATGTGGTCTTTCATTTAGCACCATGACCTTTGACCGTAAGTGACCTAGGAAGGTCAAATGAAAGATCACTGATTTTCAGAGGGTGTAACGTGAGAACATTAGCGCCATTACCTTAGACTTGAATTGTGCACCGACACTAAACAGCAGAAACAAGTCAGTATTTAACAGCAATACGAGTAAAACAACTGCTGTCGGGCGAGGTTTGTTGTGCCTGGCACCACTTATTCTTATTTTTATTCTTATTCTTATTACTCTTATTATTATTATTATTATTATTATTATTATTATTATTATTATTATTATTATTATTTTCATCATCATCATTATTATTACGGTTATTAGTTTCCATCTTTAATGTAGATGGAGACTATTGTTTTTGCTGGTATTATTATCATTCCCATCTCAGAGTCACGCAACGATTCCAGGAGAACTGGAGACTGCATGAGGAATCTGAAGGGCCCAGGTTATATTTCCTGGCATGGGCCATTGCTGATGAAAAAAAATCCAAACCCTTTATCAGCAGTGGAAGGGCATGTGAGAAAGTCATATCAGTATTGTGTTGTGAACAAGATTAGTTTGTCGTGTCTCCTGGAGATTTCAGTATGACCTGTGCAGGAAATCTCAATGGCCCAGGTTATGTGTCCTGGTGTGGGAAATTGCTAATAGAAACATTCCAAATCTCCGCAATGGGGTCAGGATCATTGTAAGACACAGTAGATGGAGACTAGTGACTGTACACAGGACAGTTACAGAGTTCTGGTTAGTACTATTATTATTATTATTATTATTATTGTTGTTGTTGTTGTTGTTGTTATTATTATTATTATTATTATTATTATTATTATTGTTATTATTATTATTATTATTATTATTATTATTATTATTATTATTGTTACTATTATTACTGTTACTATTATTATAATTATTATTATTATAATTTTTATTATTAATATTATTATTATTATTATTATTAAAATTATTATTATTATTATTATTATTATTATTCCGTCACATATCGTCTCCGATTTTCATCATTCTTATTGAGGAAGTACACCACTATGGTCCAAGTACACGGATAAGTTTCAGTGACCTTGACCTACTTTTCAAGGTCACAGGTCCAAAAATATTTAAAAATAATTCTTCAGAACTTTTATAGATACATAAACATGGAAGAAAATACTGTGATAAAATTATTTTACAGACATTTGTGTGGAAAAAATTTGAAGGTCATTCTTGGGTGACGTTGCGATATTTCGGACACACCACTTTTCAACTGCTCTTCCACACAAGAAAAAACAAAATAGAAACGAGGCACTTCTTGGCCCTAGAAGATTTGTCTGGTCCTGAACCAGGTCAATATACTTTTTGGCGGTATGACCAACGGTTTTTCAGTTATTACATCAAACGTAAGTTGTGCCGGTCAGCAGGATTCTTATTGGCGGACACCAGGAACTGTTTCTGACAGCTTCAGTCTTCTAGTTTTTTTTTTTTTTGAGGGAATAACCTTGCCGGCTTCTGGTCTTTGGTTCCTTCTTCCTTGCACACACACACACACACACACACACACACACACACACACACACACACACAAACGGTAAATGGCAACAAGGAGGTACCAAGAAAATCGAGAGATGTTTAATGACAGAGTTGTATGATGCTGGAAGGAAGAGGATGTTTCAACAAAGGCGTGAACAGTCCATGTCTTTTCCGGTGACCCTAACTTCAGTTTGCTCCCTGCCCAAGATGCTGTCTCCTTGGTGCTCCACTGTAACACATTAGATCATCATTTTCCTTTGTTGGCCTGCATACAAATGAATTTTTTTTAAGTTCAAGGGAATTTTTTTTGGTAATGAAGGTGTTAATGAAATGTATATCTGACCACAAGAGCTTAAAAAAAATCTTAAGCTGGGTTGATAAGAATAAAGATACAAATAAGTCTAGAATCAAATAGGTTAACCAATTTTCGCGATAACCAAGTCTCCATAGAAGTTAATAACTGTCAGAAATAATTTGGTAGGTAGTATTTCTTTACTCAACTAGTCATGGAAGTTGGTTTATAAGGGGCTTGGTATGGGTGAAAACATGGATGAACAAAGCATCCTACGCACATCTTATGCTCAAGAAAGTTTACGAATACGGAGCCAAGGCATTGAGTTTTGTAGCACTGCCTTTCCTTGTAACCCTGATACTCCTGTGACTCACATATCTGAAAAAAGAATCGTTTCCGGTTAGCTAGGATGGAAAATTAGAGTAACTTGTTCCGACTATGAGAGTTAAAAATAACAAATATTAACACTCTCAGGTTCATATGACTCATCCTCAGTAAAAAAAAGAAAAAAAAAAATCGTTTAGCTTTAGCTGGAATACAATACAATATTATAATTTTTCACACTGAGTTGACCCAGATATCCATCCTTTTGCAGCTAATTTCACGCAGGTCAGTGAAGGAAATAGACTATACTATGGCCTTACATCCTTTCCATAGCACCTCTTCGTGACTAGCATCATATTCTAGTGTTAATTTATTGCAATAGCTCAGCATTCAAGGTGGAAAGATGACCATTTTAGGCCAGCTTAGAGTAAAAAGCTTATAGTTCTGTCCCAACCATAAGACGCTCAAGGCAGTTATTTTAGTCTTCACGATGTTGTTCTGTTTGTTAAAAATCTTAATCATTTTCTCACTTGATCTTATGCTTGAATTATCTGTCATGACCTGGAGGAAAGGGAAAAAAAGAATGGAGGACTGGAAGGGAAAATAAAAAGAAGAAAGCAAGGAATTATGAAAGGAAGTCAACAGGAGGGAGATAGTAGGAAACGAGGGAAGGAAGAGGGGAAATTAGGACAAGAGCAGTGGACAGGAGGACAGGAAGAAAGGCAAAAGTAAGAATGATGGAGTACTTAGTTAGGACGAGTTGAGCGCGCGCGCGCGCGTGCTTGTGTGTGAGTGTGTGTGTGTGTGTGTGTGTGTGTGTGTGAGAGAGAGAGAGAGAGAGAGAGAGAGAGAGAGAGAGAGTAAATGAAAGGCTTGAAAATGATGGAATGAGAAGCACATGTTGAAAAAGAAAGGGAAAATGAAGAGAGGAAGGAAACAAGGAGGTATGAGAGGAAAGAACGGGAAGAAGTAAACAAGATGCGCTGCCAAGGCACAGCAAACCCGTCCCCGGCAGTCATTTTAGTGCTGACATATAAACACAACAGAATATCTAGTCAAAGATGTCACATATTACATTTGGAGTAAATAGGGTGAAAATTGACGGTTTTATGCCCATTTGAAATTTTAGCCCCGACCCACCTGACATATACCTCCCCTACCGCCAGCTGGGGGATGACCACCATGATGTAATGAGGCATGTTATAGGATGGAGATTTGAAAGATGTACTTCTGAGTTTTGGTTTCATGTCGATATGACGAATTGGAAAGGAGTTATGGGGATTTTTTTTTTTTTGGGGGGGGGGCCTACAGCTGAGACCTTGGCCCAGTTTGACCCAAAATTTAACCAGGTGATCAGAAGGTCATAGCCCATCATCCCTGTAATTTTAGTCAAAATCACACCGGCAGTTTTCGCGTAAAGTTGTTAACAGACAGACAACCAACCAGCCAATCAAACAAACAAACAGACAGACAGACAGACCGAGTGTAAACAATACCCGTCTCCGAGCCACTCCGAGGCGGGGACGGGTAATAAAGCGGGAAACTTAACCCCTTCAACCCGACAATATAATTTTTTCAATTTTTCCCCATTACCATGTAGTTATTCTTAGCTAATGACGGTCCTTTTGAGCTAGAGGGATTTGATATAACCAACATTAATCCCTTTACTGACAGACGTCCTTATCAAGTTAAAGGAAACAGTCTGGTAGTAGGTGGAATGAAACTAAAAACACCTCATCTTAATGAAGGAGTCCAAGTCATTATGGTGATTATCTGCTGACGTAAATTCTAGCTCTGGTAAGTATAATTGGGATGTTGAGCAGGTTGTGTTGACTTTGTTTTACATGAGCCTAGGTCCGGGAGGTATTCTAAATTATACTTCCCCCATCTATGGTGAAGGTTCTCTGAAGTGTTATGAAACAATGATCCAGATAAACTGAACTTCAGTTGACGTCGCTAGTTTCTTGGAATTCTCTTAAACTAGCGCTTGTGGTGTGGTGTGGTGGGTGAAGGTAAACAAAGCAATATAGACACTCGTCCGTCTGAAGTAAACATTATCCTGTATATATGCCCAATTAGGCATATCCTGTATATGCCTAACTGGGGGCTTAAGAAAGATCTGAATAATGTAAATGAATGTCTATTATGTAGACAACAAACAAACATGGAAGCAAGACATATATCACGGTAGCTCAGTACCTACCGCGTAAACCTCTCGATTTGCATGTGTTCCGAGTATGGACAAAGCCGAAAGAATATTTTCAGTCCTTGAATCTCAGGGTCGCAAAGTAAGTCGCGGTGCACATTTAACGTGCATGTCAGTCACTGTATATGTTCCAATTACAAATACAGTACACACTCTGACAACCAGTCTTGATGAGATTCCCATTATGGCCGAGTGCTTTGCTGATATGAGTGTACTGGTTATAGGACGGTTGGCATTGTGTTAGGTCATATGGCGGCATTCTACATAAACGTGTGGCAAGTCACTGATTGCCACAACCCTCATTTTGAGCTCTGAGCTCCCAGGGTTCATTGGGAACTTCGCTTAGATGGGAACTGTCGTCATCACCAACAGGTCTAGACAGTCAAGTTGGTAATGACTCAAGATGCGTGGGTTCCGCAGCCTACCAGGACAGCGGAATACTGCACATTGTGTCTGGCCATCTCTCAAACATCCAACCACTCCATCAAGAGGCATATAAGGACAGAGCAGTGTCATCATCAATCTTTCCAGAATCATGATCAAGTCACTTGGTGTTTCCTCTGCCTTTTCCGGAGACTGTGACTCCATGACCCTCCTCTACTATTTTTCCCTCCTTCATCATCCTTACCTGTCTTGAACGCCATTCCCAGGTGATTGTTGCCCGTCATATCTTCTTCCCAGCCCTCTACCGTCTTCGAGTGTTACCCTATCCTTGAACTTTGCCCTGCTTCTCTGCCTCATAGTCAATCTCCTCCTTAACCTAATCCTCAACTACAACTTACACCTCCTCCAACATAACCTTGTAATCCGCCCGGCCCCAGCACCCTCCCACCCTCGTCCGCCGTACATGGTTAGGTGGATTCAGCATCTAGATGAGAGGGACCATCGTTATGGAAAAAAGAAAAAAAAAAAAAGACGAAAGGTGAGAGCCTGCAAAACTTGATTCTTCAAGATGAATAAAAAGACTAAAAAGGGGAGGAGATGGAATTATATTTTCAGTTTAAGATGCCTGAACAAATAATGTGCTTAAAAGATTGAAGGTCATAGGCAATGAGAAAGATAAACTAGCTGTGTATATTAGCTGCAGAGAATCCTTGCTGCTTTAGAGCGATGAGAGTGCGTGGTTAGAAGGGTACTACATGCCTGCTGTAATGGGGAAGGGAGCCAGAGAGTTCAGAGGAGTAGTGACCTGCGTAGTGACAATAGGATAGAATAGAATAGGAGAGAGAGAGAGAGAGAGAGAGAGAGAGAGAGAGAGAGAGAGAGAGAGAGTCTCCAACACTGTAGGAGGAGAAAGAGAGAGAGAGGGTGAAGTCTTCTTAACACTCTTTTTCGACTTGGAAGTAGAAGCAGCCTCCCTGTCAACACTGCCATATTGACCATAACTAAGCCTTCGAACCAACCTTAGCCTCTCTTTATAATTGTTCTTATACTGGCAAGATGTATTCTGTTGCAGTTGTGTTTTCCTGTCCTTTCCTACCTGCCTTCCCCTCTCTTTCCTCCCAGTGACTACTCTTTTTTTTTTTTCTTTTTTTTTTAATGCGAGGAAGGAGGAACCAATGGCCACGAGTCCGCAATAACTGTTCCTACCATGAGAAAAACAAAATACAAGAGAGAACCAAATTCAAGATACAATCATTTTGAGATGCCTGGACACACTGCTTTTGAAAGACTGGAGACCATAGGAAGCAGGAAATACAGACAGAGGAAGACAGTTCCAGAGTTGACCTGTTGCATTCCTCTTCCCTGATAACAACCTCTGTTTTTAGTTCCTGTCCCTTTCTACCCGTTCTGTTCTACAAAGCGACTCCATGTCTGTTATCCACTACCCTGTCCTATGCTACTTCTCCTGTAGCAACCAAGGAGCCTTCAACCGTTTGGATGTGCGAATTCTCTCTTAATTTTATATATTTTTCCTGTGTGTCCGTCTGGGCATAGGCTTGGCTTGGCGACTGCTTAAGTCTAGCAGTTCTCCGTGTCATATCATTACATATTGTCTCGTAAATTTTACCTGTCTTTGCCATATGCAGAGTCGCGCGTGTAATAGTGCTGCAGGGGGATACTGCATCCCGAAGACCATCTGTCAGTAGCCACCTTAGTGACTGCCAGTGGGAGAAGAAGACTTAGAATTATTGCGTATCGAGTACATGAAGAACATAAAAGCAGACAGTTAATTTCTGCTAAGGCTCAATCTTCCCCGGTAATGTAACATATTGCCTTCATGTTTACATCCAGATCCCCACCTGTACTGGCGGGGGAAGAAAGACAAGAGGCACACATTGTCCAACAGTCTGACAGGACCGAGAATCGCACTCAAAATCTCATAGTTGCGAGCTCGATATGCTACGACTGCACCACCAGCCCCCTCCCCCCCCCCACACACACACTGTGGTACTTCACCCACTCACTTCTAGGATACATTATTACCGGTTCCCTGGCCCTCGCCAACTTCGGTTTGGTCACTCCTATTACTCTTCCAATTTTCGCTTCCCAAGTTAAAGTGCTGAATGCCTCATTTGGCTATAAACATATTTTACCTGATTTATCATACTAAATATTTATACCTTTCGCTTAATCTTTTATTGCCCAACATGGATCGTGGAGGCCCGGGGCTAAGTTAATTACTCCAGAGAATTAAGGCAAAAATTACCAGAATAAGTAAACCCCAACTGCTCTTCGGATGCAGACGCTTAATGAACCACATCCGGTTGGAGCGCCTTGACTCCTAAACTACCAGACATCAGTTTAGTTTTACGGTTACCACCTAACGTAGTAAATGGTTTCCTAGGCAACAAAAAATCATTTGACTTGTCCTCAGCGTTAAGTCGCCAGAAGGTAGAATTACATCTAGGGAGGGCCACTGCAGGGAGTTCTAACCAGGTTTTCTCCCTGGTTAAAACTTAAATACTACACTGCATTTATCTCACTAACTATAATGCTATCAAGTATCCTGAATTCTGCCGTTCATACAACAGATGCTAAGGGAATCATACTTGAATTTTACACTGAACATAGGAACAATATCCCTTTTACGCTCAGTGTGTGTGTTCGTCACGGTCTGAGCGAGTAGGCGTATTGTTAGTGTTAGACGGTAGAGGGATCTGGAGGAGAGTGGGTACAGTCGGAGGAAATGGGAAAGAGGATAAGACAACAGGGAGATATCACTGGGGGAGAAGGGAGGAGGGACTGAGGGTTAGGGTAAGGTGAGAGGATGGTAAAATAATGAGAGAGTAAAAGGAGGGGGTAAGATGGTAGGGGAGAGCACAAAGGTACAAAGGGAATACAAAACAACACAAGGAGCAACAGACCTATTGGTCCTTTCAAGGCTGTTTATTACAGGATAGGTTATAACCAACGATATTAATGTATCTATCAAAGGCAAGGATATAGGAAAGTAGGGAGAAGAGGGGAGGGAGAAAGGAAAGAAGAAAAGAGAATGGGGGGAGGGTAGTAAAGGAAAACCGGAGAGGGAAGAGGTTGGATAAGGAGTGAGGGAAGGGTGGGGGGAAAGGTCAGGGAAATAAGGGAGGGTTGGAGAGAGGGGAGGCAGTGTAGGACAAGATAAGAGTGTACAAGGTAAACATTAACATCCTCACCGCCACCACCTGCACCAACACACAGGGCACACGGTTGAGGAAGGAATGGGGGAAAGAGCAGTAGAGAGGGAACGAGGGGAGGCGGTGGTTGAACCGGTAGAAAGGCGGCCTGCAGTCCTGATGGACCCAGGATCGAATCCCGGCTGGGGCAGGGAACAGTTTAAGGATTTGAATTTCCCAAAAAAGCAGACTTTCCTGATCTACCAGATGACCCGCCGACATGTCGTAAAAATACCCCCGCTAATATCAATATTCCAGTCCTGTATGAGACAGCCCTAGCATGTATTCAATATGGATGGTGGGTGTTAGCGCCGAAGTGGTGACATGTGGAGGTGTAGGAGGACTACTGGGCCTTGGGATAGGTCACTGCCCCCGAGAAATAGGCTCTGAAGCCTTTGCCCAGAGTCGAACACTTAAAAAAAAAAAAAATGAGTGGGGGAGAGGGATATGTGAGAGATTGGAAAAGAGTGAGACAGAGAGAAGGGAATGGGTAAAAATGGGGAATGGGGAGAGAGAGAAGAGAGTGAGGGAGAGGGAATGAAGTGGGGCAGAGGGAGGGGAGTGGGGAAAAGGGGTAGACGCGTACGGAATTAGGGGAGGCTAGAGTGTAGTAAAGAGGTGTGAGTGTACACTTTGGGCACTAAAATCAAGGGAAAGTTGGGTGTATGCTGTGTGAGTTTGGTATGACATGTTGATAGGGAGGGGTGAGAGCTGGGTGGGGGTTGGGTGGAGGCTGGATGGGGGCTGGCTAGGGGCTAATTGGGGGCTGGGTTAGGGCTGGGTGGGGCTATGTGAGGGCTGGGTGGGGCTGGGTGAGGGCTGGGTGGGGGGTGGTTGGGGGATGGATGGGGGATGGTTGGGGACTAGTTAGGGCTGGGTGAGGACTGGGTGGAGGCTGATTGGGGGCTGTGTGGGGGCTGTGTGGGGCTTAGTGGGAGCTGGGTAGGGCTGGGTGGGGGCTGGCTGGGACTGGATGAGAACTGGGTAAGGACTGGGTGGGGGCTGTGTGGGGCTGAACTAGGGCTGCTTGGGGGCTGAGTAAGGGCTAGGTGGGGGCTTGGTGGGAAGGCTGGGTGGAGGTTGGGTGGGGATGGTTAGAGCTGGGTAGTGGCTGGGTGAGGGGTGGGTAGGGGATAGTTGGAACTGGGTAAGTTCTGGGTGGGGGCTGGTTGGGTTGGGTGAGCGCTGGATTGGGGCTAGACGGGGACTGGTTGGGGCTGTGTGAGGGCTGCGTAAGGGCTGCGTTGAGCTGGTTGGACTAGATGGGAGCTTGTAGGGACTGGGTGAGGGCTGGGGGCTGAGTAAGGACTGGTTGGGACTGGGGTAGGGATGAGTAGGGGATGAATGTTGACTGGTTGGGGCCGGGTGTGGGCTAGGTTGGGTTTGGGTGGGGGCTGGGTGGGAGCTGCGTAAGGGATGGGTGAGGGTTAGATGAGGGCTAGTTGAGGCTGGGTGCAGGTTGGGTGGGATCTGGTAAGGGGCTGGGTGAGTGCTGGACTGGAGGTGGGTGGAGTTTGGATGAAGGCTGGGTGGGAGCTGGTTGGGGCTGGTTGGGGCTGGATGAGGGGTGGGTGAGGGCTGGCTGGGTACTGGTTGGGGTTGGATGTGGGATGGTTGGGGTTGGGTGGGCCAGGTGAAGGCTAGTTTTGTCAGGGAGTGACTGGGTGGGGCTGGGTGAGGGCTGAGTGAGGACTGGGTAGGGGCTGGATGGGGGTTGGTTTGGGCTAGATCGGGACTGAGTGGGGGATGGTTAAGACTTGTAGGGGGCTGGTTGGGGCTGGGTGGGGGCTGGGTGTGGCTGTGGGGGGGGAGCTGGCTGGGAATGGGTGGGGCTGGTTGTGGCTCGGTGGGTGCTAGCTGTGGCTGGGCTGTGCTGGTTGGGCTGGGTGGGGGCTAAGTGAGGACTGAGTAGGAGTTTGTTGGGGCTGGGTGGGGGCTGGTTGAGGACGTAGTGTGAGTTGGTTTGGCTAGGTTGGGGCTAGTTAGGGGCTGCGTGATGCTGAGTGGTTGGTTGGGGCTACGTGGGGAATAAGAAGGGGCTGTTTGGGACTGGATGAGACGAAGTGGGGACTGGATGAGAGTGGCTGGGGCTGGTTGGAACTGGGTGGGATCTGGGTGGGGCTGGGTAGGAACTGGTTTGGTGCCGGTTGGGGCTATGTGAAGGCTCCGTGGGGGCTGGTCGGGGCTGGGTGGGCTTGGATAGGAGGTGGTTGTGAGTACTGTATGCACCTTTACTTTGATAAATACAAATGGTACACACACACACACACACACACACACACACACACACACACACACACACACACACACACATAGCCGCTCGCTGGCTCGGTGGTAACGTTCTCGCTTGCCATCTGGTAGACGGGAGTTCGCGCCTCGCTCAGGTTGCGAAAAGTTTCACTGACGAAGTGGATAGTTACTGTCCCCCGTGAGCAAGGGGATGGGTGTGTGCGTGTGTGATGGTTACAGGCTTTCCTTTAGATCGGACTATATGAGCTCTCAGCTCCCTTCCGGGAGGGTAAAACTGACGATCACGACCATCAGGTGATCCTGACCGACCCGGTGAATTACACACACACACAAACATATATACATATGTAGCCTACATACAATCGCAGCTCGGCGAAAGAGACCAGACCTTTGGAAAGCGGCAAGTTGGAAGCTGAACCATAACAACGCCTTTGCTCATTCTTCTCAATTGATTCAGGAATTTTTGGCCAAGCACAACATCCCGCAGGTCCTGCAGGCTCCCTTCTCACCAGACATAGCTCCGTCCTACTTTTGGTTATACCTCAAGCTAGGAACTCCGCTGAAGGGTTCCCGATCTGAGATAAGAGAAGAGATCATGACGAATGCAACGAAACATCTGCAGGAGAAACCGAGAAGAGACTTTGAAGAATGTTTCGGGCAGTGGAAAGAACGCAGGTCTACGTGTGTCAAGTCAGGAGGGGCCTACGTTGAGGGGGATTAGTGTCCAAGCCCAACAGGTTAGCTATATATTTTTTTAGAGCCTAAGGTCGGACACTTTCTGAACAGATCTCTTATGTACGTACCCATATGTGTCTATCTATCTACCTGTCTATCCACCAACATGTGTGTGTATGTGTGTTTTTTTGTATATATGTACTGTATGTATGTATATGTGTCTGTCTATCTATCTATATCTATCTATCTATCTATCTATATCTATATCTATCTATCTATCTATCTATCTATCTATCTATCTATCTATCTATCTATATATATATATATATATATATATATCTATCTATCTATCTATCTATATATATATATATATATAAGAGGGGAACAAGTCAAGAGTGAGAGCAGTGGAAATGAGTTACTTGAGAGGAGCATGTGGAGTGACGTGGAGGGACAGGTTGACGAATGAAGAAGTGAAGGAACGTTGTGGGGTAGATGTGGATGTGGTTGAAAAGATTAGGAGAAATACACTGAGGTGGTTTGGACATGTGGAGAGAATGGAGAATGAAAGACTGACTAAGAGGGTGTATGTAGGTGAGCTGGAGGGAGGGAGAGGGAGGGGTAGACCGAGGATGAGGTGGAGGGATGGAGTTGAGAGGTATATGAGGGAGGGGGGGTGAGTTGGGGGGAGGGGAGTCAAATGGTGGGTGACAGAGTGACTTGGAGGCGTTTTGTCTGCGGCCACCCTTTGCGGGATTAGGGCGTCGCGCTATATATATATATATATATATATATATATATATATATATATATATATATATATATATATATATATATATATATATGTGTGTGTGTGTGTGTGTGTGTGTATGTATGTGCACATATGCATAGATATCTATATACACAAACAAAAACATACAAGCACATATTAACTCATGTATATAATATTAGTAATGCGAATACCTGCTCAGTGAGAAAGATAATTTAATAAAATAAGAGATAACAATAAAGATAACTTAGACACCTTCTGATGACTACAGAGAGCAAAGCACTAGTAATACAACATCACTATCACAAATGTATGTCACACGTGTCCTATTGCATCGACAAAAACTTCACCCATGCCTGATAAAATTTGTTCCTGCCTCTAAGCACTATTCTCTCATATAGTACAGAGTAAATACAATGGTGTTCTTTCCCTGCATCTTTCTCGACGCTAAGCTGAACACTGACTTCCTCATACCGACTGACGCATTTCACAGAGTGGGCAACAAAGGCCTAGGGGGAGATTGTATGTTACAGATTATTCCGGAGAAGGTAAAGGAGGAAATAATGGAGAAGTAAGAGGCAGAGAGAAAAGATAAGGAGGATATGTAAGTTACAGAATTTTCCGAGGCAGAACACAAACAAGCCACACATCACGGCCAACACGGGCATACACCAAAATAAGGGCACATAAACAAACAGACAGACAGCTATAGCGACACCAGCCTCACCCTCATATACACAGGTGGGGATTATTAATAGAGAGAGAGAGAGAGAGAGAGAGAGAGAGAGAGAGAGAGAGATGTACACACAGACTGAGGGTCACCCACCCAGGACAAGGCAGACTGTATAGGAGTGGCAGGGAAAGGAGGGATAGAAGGGAGGGTGGAGAGGGAAGAGAGAGGGGAGAGGGAAGGAGGGAGAGAGGAGAAAGACAGGAAGGGGAGCGGGAGAGAAAGTGAATGAATAGAGAGGATGAGAGGGAAGGAAAGAGATAGGAGGAAGAGAGAGATGGGGGGAAGGCAAGGTAGAGGAGAGGAAGAATGTGGGGAGGAGAGGAGAGAAGGAAGGAATAGAGAGTCAAGGGAAGAAGAGAATGAGAGAAAGGGGAGAGAGGAGAGAGGAGAGGGAAAGAGAAGGTAAGGAGAGGGGGAAGATTTGTGGATGGAAGAAAGGAGAGGGAAGAGAATTGGAAGAGTCATGCGGTGGGGAAGGAGAGTGAGAGGGGAGGGGTGAGAAGACGAGAGGGAGAGTGATGAAGCGAGGAAGGGTAGTGTGGAAGGAGGGGAGAGGAGAGGGAGAGCGATGGGGTGGGGAGGGTGACTGGGAGGAGAGAGGGGAGTGAGAGTGAAGGGGGTGGCGTTGAGCGAACAGGATTCGCTGACTCACTCTTCATAGGTTACTTCCGTCTGTAGTGTCAGGTCCTGCACTAACACACACACACACACACACACACACACACACACACACACACACACACACACACACACACACACACAAGTGTTTGGGTCTATTTGTCCAAGGAACAAGCATGCCAAGTAAGAAGCAAATTAGTGAAGAAATAAAGGAATGGCGTCAAGTTGGAAAGGTGTTTGGAAGAAAGAAAGATAAAAGAAAGAAAGAAAGAAGAAGAAGAAGAAGAAGAAGAAGAATTAAATAAAGTAAATAATGAAGAAAGCAGAAGATAAATAAATAGAAAAAATGAATAAATAAGAAAGAAGAAGAAGAAAAAGAAAGAAAGAAAGAAAGGAAAGAAGAAAAAAATTAAGCTGTGCAAATAGAGTAGGTTTTCACATTTTGCTCTGGAAACACAGTTGTAATGAAAGGCTAATTAAAAAAAAAAAAGCTTAGTTTTTCTTGTCTGATGGAATTACAAACCCGTTCCACACTATGACGTTCTTCCTGTTATATTCTTACCATCCTCAAACTGTTTTACTCAAAGGGAAGGAAACAGCAACAGACCTGAGGGATAGTTTATAATTATCAGGTCATCTTCAGCCACATCACTACGAGAGGGCGATAGTAAACTGAAATGACCGTCTGGAGGCAGCACGAATATACGGCATTCAAAAAAAAAAAAGTCCTCGTGCTGAAATGTTTGAAAGAAATGACTAAATAACGAAATGAAAATAACGAAAGTAATCAGGAACATCATCTGTGTTCTTTAATTATGCGATACATTAAATTCTCCAGAACCTTGACCGAATACCCGTAATAGTGATACAGGGTCTACCTCACCCAGGGACGGACATTTCAGTGTGTGCAGTAATAAGGGTATATAGTCAGAGGTAATGTGGAGATTGGCCTCAGCTGTGAACAAGACCCAGAAAACTGTGACAAAAGTGCCTGATGGTAATTAAACCTTTTGATTCTTAAGGATGAAGATTTCAAGGTGAGGGTTTAGGTCAGCCAGAATTTATAGGTCAGATGACAAAACAACCACAACATAACTTCCCGCAGACCAAGAAGCCTGGTTTTACTGCCCTAATGATCCTAGCAGTAAGGCCGAGCTAAGCGTTAAAGCCCATGAAATCCACCTGGCCATCTGGTTATATACACACGGCCATAAATTGTCACATGATTCGTAGTTCTGCATGCTTACTCTGTGAGGGGTATATACGAGTATAATACATACGCTTTTATATATGCCTTAGCTGATGGATCGTCGCCACACACACACACACACACACACACACACACACACACACACACAAATAAATAAGAAAAATTCCTAACTATATATATATATATATATATATATATATATATATTACGATTGTATGTATCGTTTTGACGTTGGAGGAGGTATGCGCTCTCTGAGATTATGTGCAAGGCAAACTAAGACCGTAGAATTAATTGGCTCTGAGACGCCATAAAAATGTTGATTTGATAGGAAAGAGGAATTACAGCAGTAAATCATAAATTTAATGGAGTTGGCGGAGGTATACGCTCTATGAGCGCATTGTAGTTTTACATCTGCAGTGCTGAGATGGGGCATATGTGACTGGAATGTCCACCAGTGGCTCCATGAGGAGGTACCAAAGTCCTTCCTCCATCTTCTGCGTTTGGCATCTTCAGTAGGGAGTGTCTCTTCTACGTTAAGGACACTGTAGAGGGATTTATTCTAATGGAGAAGCAGACCGTCTGATGAGGAATAACAGCAACACGAACAACATCAACACGATTATAAGAGTGTGCAATATCTGATTAACGATGGTATGATAACCGCTTATGAAAAGGTGACAAACAGCTTGACCAACAAATTTTGAAAAGGGACAAGAGAAAGGCAAATAAACCTTCATCGTATTAATTTATTTTTCCTACTCTGGCCATAGACTTGAACACTCCGCAATTTGAGGTGCGGCAATATTCCTCCATGCCACGTACAGTACCCTTATGTGCTACCATTTCTGTGTTGATACCCAGTGCCCATATTGAGGACATGGTAGACATGTCTTATTCAGGACTGGTGTAGTGGTATTAGCGGGGAAGTGTATGGCATGTTGATATGTTAAGTCGTTTCAGCAAAAACTGGAATTTAATAACTCTGTTCGCAACCCAAGTCTGCGGTAGAATAAGAGGGTCCTTTCCTACAGCGGACCACTTCTCTAACCACGTGACCGCCATCCCCCTAGGCAGCTGGACACGATATTAGCTGCAAGTTTTAATGGTTCTTTTCACTCCATGGCGGCCACAATTGCACTCACACACAACGACAACAACAACAGTACTCCCGGCGCTGTGAATGGACCCTTTGTTGATCTTCAGAACCAAAGGAACACAACACTGTCTTCTATTTCTAAGACGGGAACTCAACCACTTCCGAGGGCCTTTTTCTTGGAGTTGCGTAAGTGTGTGTGTGTGTGTGTGTGTGTGTGTGTGTGTGTGTAGTGGAAGGGGAGGGAGAGTATTGTGTGTGAGGGTGATGGAGGGTGGAAGTGGGCAAGTGGGACATTGTTTATGGATGCAGAGTGTGGGATGAGAGTGTATGAGTGGAAGAAGGCAGGTGCGTAGGTAAGAAGAGGGTGTGTAAGAGGGGAAGGGAAGTGTGTGTGTGTGTGTGTGTGTGTGTGTGTGTGTGTGTGTGTGTGTGTGTGTGTGCGCTAGACTAACCAGCTCCCGACTCAGTTATTTTCGTCTGCTCCCTAAAAAACTGGGTCCGTATTTACCAAGGTTCCTTATCAACTAGCAGGATAAAAAAAAAAAAAATGTTTCCACAGCAAATAACTATAATATGTTTCCTTTTTTTTTTTTTTTTCCATTTATAGAGTTACTGTATGAATGAAGAGAACAGAAATTACAAACAATCTTATGCACAACCCAAGCGAAAGAAGATTTATAAATAAAGATTCTCTCTCTCTCTCTCTCTCTCTCTCTCTCTCTCTCTCTCTCTCTCATTTATCCTTCCGTATCTCCTTTCCTTCCGTCGGCTCGTCAATGGATTCCCTTCCTTTCTTCTCTCCCTACCTCTCCTTCCTTTCTCCTTCCCTCGTACACTACTTCCTCAGCTGAATCAACACAGCCTTCCTCCTCCTCTTCCGCTCTCCTCCTCCTACCCCTTCCGTTCTTCTTCCCCCTCCTCTTCCTCTCTCTTTCGCTCCTACCCCCTCTTCTGTTCTTTTTTTTCCTTCATCTTCTACTTCTTCTTCTTCTTCTTCTTCCTCCTCCTCCTCCTCCTCCTCCTCCTCCTCCACCACCTCCTCTTCCGTTCTTCTCCTTCTCCTTGTTCAAGTTTCATTCATTATCTCCAATACCCCTTCTACCATTTCTTTACTTGCGTCTCCCCTTTTTCTTCCTTCTTTTCCCTCTCTTCCTCTTTCTGTATCCGTCTTCCGTTTTCCTGTCGTTTCTTCCTCCAGTTTCTCTCTCTCCCCGACATTTCTTCTCTCTCCCATATTTCTCTTCCTCCTCAACATTTCTCTCCCTCTTCCACATTGTTCTCTCTCCCTCCCTCACATTTCTCTCCCTCCCCCACATATCTCTCCCTCCACATTACTCTCCCTACCCTCACATTTCTCCTACTCCTATACATTTCTCCTCTTCCCTCAGATATTATTTTCTTCCACCCACATTGCTACTTCTTCCCTCATTTCTCTCACTCCACATTTCTCTCCCTGCTCCACATTTCCCTCCCTCCCCTTCTCTCCCTGTCCCCCTCCCCTTTGCCCTTCTCCCTCTGCCCAGCCCCAGATGAAGTGTTATCAGCGTACATGTGTTTAGTCATGGCGTGATTACAGACTTTCTTAGTGTCTATGTACACTCCTTCTACCACGTCTCTCTCCATGAAACTGCACACAGATACACACAGACAGCTCATATTAAAGAGTTGTTGAACTCTCTCTCTCTCTCTCTCTCTCTCGTTCTGTGTGTGTGTGTGTGTGTGTGTGTGTGTGTGTGTGTGTGTGTGTGTGTGTGTGTGTGTGTGTGTGTGTGTGTGTGTGTGTGTGTGTGTGTGTATGTGCATATATATAACACGCACACACACACACACACTCACAATACACGGAGAAGCATAGGAACGCACACAGGCATTTAGTATACAGGAGTTGTTGACCTCCTCTCCTGTACTGGCGCCAGCACACACACACACACACACACACACACACACACACACACACACACACACACACACACACACACACACACACACACACACACAATGAATGAACTGTAGTGACTGACTTGCACGCGCTCCTCATAAGCGGGCACCACTACTACATGCATGAAAGCCGTGTTTTAAGGACTCTGAACGGCAATCCAGTCCGTAGGGCTGAGAAACACTGCTTTCTTTCACTGAAGAACCCATCCAATACTACACGCATGGTTAGAGGTGTAAGAGTCAGATGATGTGTAGGGTGATGAATGCATTTGTTATTCATTGTTCATTAGGCAAACCGCATCCCACCGTCGGAACAGTGCAAGAAGAGCAAAACCTGTCACAAAGTGGCTCTGACAGCAGAGTAATGACAGGAGAGAAAGGAGGACTGAAGTCTGTTACCTGAAAGAAACATATCTAAAATCAGACAGAAGTATGCAATTGCCACAACATTTAAAGCCATCCAATGATGTGCTCTGAACTACGTACTCAGGCAAGCTATTCAACCATTGCACACTAACACTAACTACTGAAGTGGGTTGTCGAATAAACCAGGAACGAGAATGTCTTTCCTTGCAATTTTCCCGTAGCTGCGGTGTGTCGTGGAGTGTCATAATGGCTTGGCGAAGAAACATGCATCGGGCAATACAGGTTGTTCACTGCCTTATACAGCAAGGAAAGGGAAACCAAATTTCAAAGATGAGCCAGGTCAGTCAGACTTGTGTAACCACACGTTACAAAACAAGTTCATTATTCTATCAATGAGAGAAAAATTATAAGGCACTGCAGAAGCTCAGGCAGGAGAACAGTACTCCATCAGTTGAAGGACAAATGACCACGTACAAGTCACTGCAACTTCAGTGATTTTGATGATTCTGATTTCCTCCCTGAAGATTCCCAGCTCCGTCAAAAAGTGGACAGTGCCACGAATGGGAATCTCAAATGTCATCCGTCTCTCAAAAATTACACCCAAGATCTGAAGGAAACTTACCACCACTTGAAATCATTCGTCAGCAGTAAACACAGGAACGACCAAACACCGTAGTACTTCCTTGTATTTAACTTTATATCCCAGATCTGACAGCATTACCCAACCCGTTTCAGATTCCCATTGAAAATGTCAATCACCACAGACCTACAATGTGGGTTAATAGTAAGAGTCACCAGCGTGTTAACATCAACACAGTTGAAAACAGTTCTCACCCAAAGCAGACAGATCAGCCACAGAGAAGATAAACAGAACTGAACCCAAGCGCTAGCCTGAGGAATGCCAGACAGCCTCACACCAATGACCATATTAAATCATCAATGTGCACGCTTTGTCTACAACCTGAACAGCCGCTTACACCATCAGGCACAAGTTTTTACTATAATCTCTATAACTGACCCTATCAAAGATAGTAAAAGAAATCATTCTCTACCAAGCTACTCAGGTCTACATTTCAGAGCTTACTGTAAAATATAGCTCATTGTTAGCAGCACATTACAAGTACCTGGACGAGCATGACGAGCAAATCTGTAGTCCAGGAGCAAAGCACAATGCTCAAGATACTTTGGCAACCCAGTGGCAACCAACTGCTCATGCATTTTCTACAAAACTGGCGTTAACGAAATCGGGCTCCAGTACCCAGCCAGAGTGCACCCTTTGAGAGAGATGACACATTAACCACCCCCCCACAATGATGGAACTACCTCAAACGTATCCAAAATACGTGAGTCAATCGAAGGGTCATCTCCGATGCAAGCTTATGATAAAACACATAGAAGATGCCCCAGCGATTAACTCCACTTTAGTTATCCGAACCCTTGAGCATACACCTTTCTCACTAGCACGAAAAGCAAAACACGCAGAGAAGGTGCACTATGATAAATGCAGAAAGTTCCAATACACGGTGTTTCTGCTTGGAGTTAAAAATTCCCATGAACAATCAGTCTTGGAGGTAGAATCAGAAACAAAACACTTCATGGAGGGATCATTCAGAGGTGAGATAACGATCTAATTGCCAAGTACAGCATTCATCCAAAGATTGCACTTTTTTTTTTTTTTTTTTGGATATTCAACATCCCCTAGGCACCTAAACCTCTCATTATGGGCCTCCACAGCAACTCCAAACACGAACTATGGATTGATTTGTAGCCTGTTCAGTTCCTGTCAAGCTGCACGTGTCCGGGTCCATCGCCAATAAACTTTTAGTTTATCATCATACAACACGACAGACTTCATCAAACCGAGATCTATCAACAGACCTGAACGTCTGTGCACCTCAGACAAACCCTGCCCAAAATATCTCCCTTAAGGTGGTTTAGCTGGACCGACATCCAGTCCAGACATAAGGAAGCCATGCCAACATCATTCTATACCACTCTAGACTTGAGGTAGACGTTCTTTTCAAGTATCACACCACGAACAGGCCGGGAGATCCTTGTCTGGAAGGAGAGAATAGCACGGTTAGATGTTCCAGTCGGACCAACATTCGACACATTCATCATACCAAAAAGCATCCAAGCAATTCCCACAGGTATATGTCAGATCATCCACTGACTGCTGGCAGGCTGTAGAGGAAGCAAAATAAACTGCAGCATCAGCATCAGTGGGAGTTACCATTCCCAGTCACCCCGTTTAATGAACATTTATGTCTCCTGCAAAAATAACGGCGCATCGGCGACAGAGCACTGGATCATAGCAATCGCAATCAGCAGTCATAGAGTCATCAGCTCTTAGACTACGATGCACACCATACATGTACACATCCATATAACCCCCACTAACTTTCAGGCAAACACATTATTTTATGAGACATTCAAATTTCTTTTTTTCCCCATGCAATCAGGCTCTGAATGTACTAACAAACATAGTAAGCCCTTGGCATATGGACTCCAACACTGACGTCTCGGCACCATGCACAACTCACTCTGAGAAACATAGAAAGCCTTACCTCTCACATTACAAAGAAATCAAAACCAAATACAAGTAAAAGCAAAAGCCTAAATTGTCTTCCTGATGCTGTTACTTTTCCATCATTTCAGCAAGCCCTGTCTAACCTGTCCTGACCTAAACGTACAAACCCCAGATTTCCTTACCATAACTGTAACGGTCTTGACCCAGCCATACTTATCTTGAAGTTTACCTTTCCTGACTTTCTTTCACCTTATCAAGCCAAACCCAACCCTGTCTACCTTACCCTTACTTCGAAACCCAAACCTGTCTACCTTACCTTTACTTCCAAACCCAGCCCTGTCTAACCTACCCTTACTTCCAAACCCAACCCTGTCTAACCTACTCTTACTTTACCTTGCTTTCACTTACCTGACTTTTACCTTCCATTCCTTTCCCGTCCCTTCGTTTCTCTTTCCTTTCCTTTCTTGTTGCAACTTTTTCTTTCTTATCAAGCCTAAACGATTAACCTTATTTACAAGCACGTCCACACCAAATGCGTGCTGGTGCGGGCGGGAGTTTTGCATCACTGACCCACACAAGTTCTCCCACTGAACGCAGGCAGGTGCAGAGAGAATGTGGGTTACGGTGAAGTGTGGGCGAGGCTTTAGTGATCTTAACCTACCTCACCTTTACTCATATGACCTGCACTAGCTTTACCAGAATATTATTACTATGGAAGCTCCTGGCCAACACACCTGTACTTTTTATTTACTGCAACCCAAAGTACCAGAATATCATCAGTACAGAGACACCTGGCTAACACACACCTTAGCTGATAATTATTTGCTTCGATCCTAAGTACATGATGCACTGAGACGCCATGTTGCCTGACACTCATGAACATCACTCTTATTTATTATTATTATTATTATTATTATTATTATTTAGAGGAAAGGCATATTTAGGAGTGAGATGTGAGTGGGTGTAATTGATGAGGGAACTTAGAACTGACAGACTGTTGAAGTGACAGGCGTTCAGATAGTCGTTTTTGACATGCGAGTTCGTGCTTTCTTTCTCACTCTTTCCTTTTTTCTCATACTCTTTTTCCTTTCTTTCACACTCTTTCCTGTCTTTCGCCTCTTTCACACTGGCTTTCCTGACTTCCTTACTGTCTTTCACTCTCTCTCTCTCTCTCTCTCTCTCTCTCTCTCTCACACGCACACACACACGAGAGAGAGAGAGAGAGAGAGAGAGAGAGAGAGAGAGAGTAAACTGTGGCACAAGTCGCGACCACATCCATATTTACCAAGGCTCAGGATTGTTTTTTTTTTTTTGCTATAATTGCTTTCCATCCGCATATGCAAAAACGCCCAAGTTATATGTGCAAAAAAGAAAAAAAAAAGATTGGTCAGTAGGGAAGCATATTAGTCAGCTGGCATTTTAGGACATTATTTTTTTCGTGTCTTAGGTCACTGCGATTAAGAGCTTTTATTATGATTGATGACTTGCAGTGGACTGACGATGCTGATGCTGATGCTGATGATGGTTTTAGATTTACTTGCTGTTAAATGTGCTTATTCTCTTCACAGACTTGTCTTATTGTTCTTTTTTTGTTATTTATATTCTTAATAGTTATTTATATAATTATTAGTACATACTTAGTTATGATTGTGTATTAGTTCTATTATTTTTATATTAATCAAAACTTGTATACTTATCTTGCTCCTGATTGATTTCCAGGGTGATAAGGTGAAAGAAATAGACCTAGCTCCTTCAGTGAGAGGCTGTGATGTGTTGATGGCGGGAGACTTCACTGTGTAGCTTGATGATGGCTTTTGCGCTTAAGTATTTTGTGTTTCTTTGTTTCTGGATACTTAGATGACAATAGAGTCAAGGTGGTAGTGGTAATGGTGATGATAATGTAATGTGTGTGTGTGTGTGTGTGTGTGTGTGTGTTGTCTAATTCACCTGACTGTATCTACAACTTTGTGTGCGGTTGCTGAGTGTTGTAAGACTTGTCTATTTTGAATTGCATTCTGACTCCTTTTATGCTCCGTATATTATAATCTCTTTATATATATATATATATATATATATATATATATATATATATATATATATATATATCGTCCCCACTTCGGTAGAGATAGGCCGGTCCTGCAGTGGACACTCAAACGGCTGATGAGATGAGATGATATATATATATATATATATATATATATATATATATATATCATTGGAGCCCAGTGTCCCCAGTATTGGACAGAACTCGGAATTTTCAAATCTAAATAAAGCAGGGAACCCCCGGGTAGGTACCTATGAGCTTCGCTTAGGCCCCAGTCACATTGCAGGTACGACTGATCGCAAACCACCCGTGACCTGCAAGTCGTGGGTGGTTTTGGTGAGGTTTACGACTGATCATATGTCTCGGTCTAGCCGCAGGCCACCATGTCGACCAAAAAATCATCGCGAGGTTTTTTGTGCTGCACGAATAACCTCCCCGCGACCACCGATGTCATGGCACGGATTAGACTGTGTCTGAACGGACCGCGACTGGTCAGCGACACCTGATTTTTAAGTGGTGGTTTTCATCCGGATGGAGGCCGGTCGCTGCCTGCTCTGTGCGGTGGCCGTCCGCACTCCGTCAAGGCGACGACTGGACTGCGGCGGCCGCCATCCACAAGCCTCCTGTCAGGGGTGGTGGTTGAAGTCTGGCCGCCGTCCAGCTGGCGATTGGTCGAGCAACAGGTGGTGGGCTGGACCGAGACCAGACGCCAGCCAATCTGCGGCTAGTGTCGATCTAGTGGTCACAGTCTAAACTGCGACAGGACGCAGACCAGCCTCCATTTGTCGGCAGCCTGCCGACGACCGGCCGGCCACCTGTTGGTGTCTTGACCAGTGTGTACCTGGCCATGGTCGCCGTTCGGCCACCCACTGGATGGACGCTGGACGGACACTGGATGACCACCGGTAGCCGATCGGTGGCACGACTGCTTGGAGACCTCTGTGTTTGAGGACTGGTTTCGTGATTTTCAGGTTTGCGACAAGTCGTACCCGCAGTGTGACTGGGGCTTTAGAACCCTCCCGGAACAGTGTCTCGCCCAGCAACTCCGGGATCCAATGGGATATATATATATATATATATATATATATATATATATATATATATATATATATATATATATATATATATATATATTGTTACGGAACAGAGAAAGATAATGTACACTTTAAGTGAGAATACTAAAAATCACTACTGTCCCGTAAAGTTCCAGGTTCAAAACAAAAGAGTTAGGTAAAATTACAAGTTAAAGTTTAATGCTCAAACTAACAACAAAACATTCAGGACTCATAAGGATAATGTAATGGCAAAAAACAGGTTAAATATATGGTTAACTGCAATAGCCTCTATTAACACGAAATTAGCATGAGTAAATTTATCTAAGTCAGCCCTGTTAAAATGAGATACCAGATAATACTCAGTGAATGCCAGATATATTATTACAGATACAAAATATTATTAATGATGGCTGACAATAAGAACCTTACATAAATTACAAAAACCTTACTAGGCCTAAGAATTAACCTTATGCTACACAGTACAAGAAAAAATGCAACAACAGTTATACTCAAATTACACACAGCTGCTAGATGGTTGGAGACTTCCTGAGCACTCACAATAATAATAACTGTACAGGGGAGGACAGAGATGTGAGCAAAATGAGGAGTAGATCTAAGTGGCAATGATGCAGAGACTGAGCTCATTATATAGGGGCCAGCAGAGCTTGATACAACTTGTAAGAAGGACGCGCAAATGAAGCCATGGGGACAAAGAATTGACAATCCTGCTCTGAACAACAGAAAGAACGACTTACGCTACTATAACGGTAGAAGGGTGGACTGAGGTAGAACACGCTCGTGATCAAACATGCAGCATGCTGTACGTTAGAATTACACAAAGGATGATGAAATCATAGGCTATGTAACACCTCCCCACAAAGAAAAAGAAATTTACAAAGGAAATTTCTTATTACTCTAAAACAATCTGTCTAAAGTCTAGATAAGCAATCTGCAATAACATTTTCTTTCCCCTTGACATGTTGTATGTTTAATGAATACTCCTGAAGAAGTAGACTCCATCTTGTCAATCTCTGATTTTTATCTTTAAACTTACTAAGGAATTTCAGTGGGTTATGATCGATATAAATGACTATGGGGTCAAAACCAGAACACATATAAAATGAAAAATGCTGTAAACCCAAAATCAAGGCCAAAAGCTCTTTCTCAATAGCTGAGTAGTTCTTTTGAGGTGGAGTGAACTTCTTACTGTATTAAGATACAGGGTGTTCAATATCCTGATCATCCTCTTGCAGCAAAACAGCCCCAGCTCCTGTATCACTTGCGTCAACAGCCATCTTAAAAGGCTTAGCAAAATTTGGAGTAGCGAGCACTGGCTGACTTAATAGGATAGCTTTAAGTTTGTTGAAAGAGGATTCACAGTTATCGGTCCAGACAAATTTAACTCCCTTTTTCAGTAGGTCTGTAAGTGGTGATACAAGAATTGAAAAGTTAAGAACAAATCTCCTGTAATAACCTACCATTCCCAAAAATCTCTGTAGCTCTTTCCTACTTTTAGGTCTGGCAAGATCACTTATAACCTGAACCTTAGCTCCTGGTGGTGCAACATGTTCATCACCAATTACGTACCCAAGGTACTGAACTTTAGCTTGACCAAACTCACACTTTGATAAATTAGCTACAAGATTAGCATGAACCAAACGCTCAAGAAATTTACTGACATGGCATAGGTGATCTTTCCAGTTGTCACTGAAGATTAATACATCATCAATATAAACAACACACCCTGCCAAGCCCTCTGTTACAACATTCATGAGCTTCTGAAAAGTGGCTGGTGCATTCTTCATACCATATGGCATTACGGAACATGCAAAAGTCTTTCCTAGTGTTACAAAACATGAGATCTCCCTAGCACGTTCAGTCATAGGTACTTGCCAGTATCCCTTTAACAAATCAAACTTACTTATGTACCTATCCTTTCCGATCTTGTCTATGCAATCTTCCACACGAGGGAGAGGGTAAGTGTCTGTTTTGGTTATCTGATTAACACGTCTGTAGTCAATGCAAAGCCGCTGTGACCCACCTGGCTTAGGGACTAGAGTGACAGGAGAACTCCACTCGCTCTGACAGGGCTCAATCATCTTGTGGTCCAACAGGTAGTCAAGCTCTTTCTCGATGAGAGGAACTTTCACTGGGTTCACACGGTAAGGAGGCAGTTTAATTGGCTTTGCGTCTCCAACATCGACATCATGCATCAACACAGTAGTTCTTCCTGGAGTGGCACGGAACACTTGCGGGTACTCCTGCAGTAATGCCGAAAACTCCTGCCTTTCCTCGGGAGCTAGATGAGAAAGCTTAGTCTGGAGATCATTCATGATATCAGGATTCTTCCCCAAACTATCACTCAGGCTCATACTGCATGGGAGAGCTTCACTTGCAGATTCGGGTGGAACAGCTACAGTGCAGACTGGATTATTTTCGTCCCGCCTGTGATATAACTTTAGCATGTTGATGTGACATAGTTGCTTGTTCTTTCTACGATCTGGTGTGGCGATGACATAGTTGACATCACTGAGTTTCTTCTCCACGAAATAAGGACCACTAAACTTGGCTTGAAGAGGTTGCCCATGAACCGGTAGCAGAATCAAAACCTGATCTCCTGGCTGAAAGTGGCGTAACCTGGACTTCTTATCATACCAAGTCTTCATCTTCTCCTGAGCAGCTCCTAAATTCTCTCTCGCCTGCTGTAAAGCAGTGGACAGCCGTTCTTTGAACTTCATCACATACTCCAGCAGGTTGACGTCATCTTCCTCCGACAGCCAGCATTCCTTGAGTAGCTTAAGGGGTCCTCTTACTTCATGGCCAAACAGTAGTTCAAAAGGTGAGAAGCCCAGTGATTCACTTGGAGATTCTCTTGCGGCAAATACAACAAATGGAAGACCTTTATCCCAGTCTTTCTGATGTTCCAAACAGTATTTCTTGAGCATCGATTTGAGTGTTTGATGATATCTCTCCAACGCTCCTTGGGTCTGGGGATGGTAAGCTGAAGACGTGATCTGGGTGATGCCCAACTCTTTCAGAGACTGCTTGAAAACATTTGACATGAAATTACTTCCCCGGTCGGACTATACCTCCTTGGGCAAACCAAACTTTGTGAAGAACCCTAGCATTTCCTTAACCACGTTCTTTGCTGAGATATTTCTAAGTGGAATGGCTTCAGGATAACGAGTAGCAATATCAATCAGGGTCAACACATAAGAAAATCCTGAAGAAGTCTTAGGAAGAGGGCCCACAATATCCACCAACACACGGGTGAAAGGCGCCTCAAAAGGAGGAATGGGAACTAGAGGTGCAACCTTTTCGGTCTGATTACACTTCCCCACAACTTGACAGGTATGACAAGACTTACAATACCAGGAAACATCCCTGAAGATACCTGGCCAGTAGAAGTGTTTCAAAATGCGTGCCACAGTCTTCCTCACTCCAAGGTGTCCTGCCAAACTGGAATCATGAGCCACTCTAATGATATCCTGCCTACAAACACGAGGGATGACAACTTGATGTACAACCTCCCATTCACAGTCGGCTGATGCTGTTGGGGGTCTCCACTTCCTCATAAGTACTCCTGACTTTACATAATAACAAGTAGAAGCACCGGCTGACTCTTCTTCACTGTAAGCAGAGTTAGCTAGACCTTTCAACTCAGGGTCAGCAACCTGCAACTCAACCAACTCTTGACGAGACAAATTATCAACACTACGGGGTACTGCCTCATCCGGTGAGTGGTCCAAATTAGCAAGAAAAGTGTCAGCTAGGATAACATCATCATCATCATTATCCTCTAAATCACCAGTAACTTTAGACTTAGCCCTAGTGACAGCACATGCAGGGAACACATCAGGGACATCACAATCCCGGGTCGCAGCCACTGGTTCACTAGACAACTGAGGAGCTGGACACACTTGACTTCCACCAATATCATTTCCAAGTAAGAAAGTTACACCTGACATTGGGAGTGTCTCAACCAACCCAACCATAACGGAACCATTAGCAAAACCAGACTCTAAATTCACTCTGCACAGAGGGACAGAGAAGTAATTATTCCCTACACCTTGTAAGATTACAGTTTCATCAGAGGAATTAAAATTAGAGCCTAGAACACTGGTCAGCATAAGGGATTGGCAAGCACCTGTATCACGATATATTTTAACTGATTTCCTGTCATTACTGTCCAGAGGACTGACAAAACCATCAGACAGGAAATTAGCACATGAACTCTTGAGAGTGTCACCCACGTTACTGCTCAAAAGAGGAGTTTCATTATGAGAATTTAAGTTACCCCTCAAAGCAGGTTCAGTTAATTCAGTTAAAGAATTCTGGGAACTCTCAAGAGTGGACACTAGACCAATTGACTGAATATTTTAAGACTCCTTTTTGTTCACATCACGCTGTCTCCTGAAACATTTCTCCGTAGTATGACCAAGCTTACTACAAAGTACATTTACTTTTCTGAAATCTAGAGGTGAAGCTGGTATTTACTTCCTGAGAAACATCATCTTTATTCTCTTTCCTGTTACCTGTACTCTGAGTAGAGGCAACGTACTTACTCTCAGCTTTCCTTTTTCCTCTAGAATATCTCTTGTGAGTGAGAACATATTCATCAGCTAAAACTGCAGCATCAGACAAATTATCTATTCTTCTCTCATCAAGATATAGGCTTACATCTTTACTAATACACCTCTTGAAGTCCTCCAGCAAAATCATCTGCTTAAATTTACCAAAATCAGAATCCACATTCTTAGAATTTAACCACTGCTCTAACAGATCTTCTTTGATTTTTGCATACTCAACATGGGATTGCTTATCTTGCTTGTAAGTTGTCCTAAATTTTACTCTATAGGTTTCAGGAACAAGCTCATAGGCCTTAAGAATCAAGCTCTTAACTACATCATAATTATCACATTGATCCTGAGGCAAAGATGCATAAGTTACTTGAGCTTTACCGGTGAGAACAGTTTGAAGGAGTACTGGCCAATACTGTTTGGGCCAATTAAAACCTGTAGCTACCCTCTCAAACAACTGAAAATACTTTGTTAAATCAGATTCATTAAAAGGAGGGACAAGTTTAACATTTTTAGCCACATCAAAATCATCAGAGCTAGATGATCCAGTTCCACCTTGTTTCATGCGATACTCATGGTCTGCCTGAATCCTAGCAATTACAACTTGTGCCTCAGCCTCCTTAGAACGGGCCTGAAATTCAGCCTCCTTAGCACGAGACTCCGCCTCCTTAGCCTGAGCCTCCTGCAGGGCTAGCTGTAACTTAGCTAATTCAATCTGCGTTTGCTCATTTGGAGGAGTTACCTTAAACAAGCTTTCATTAATCATGTCAACAATTTGATCTTTAGAATGATGAGAGCGAACAGCAATTCCAAATTGTTGAGCAACAAGCTTAAGTTCATTCTTTGTACTGTTTTCTACATCACACACTGTTTGCACATTTGACAAAAAATCTTTGGCTTCATCAAGTGTAGTAATAGTAGACATCATGAATAAGTAACAGTCACAAAATATCAAGCAATATCTTTATGATAATATCCTGAATATCCTGATGAGAGGTCGCCAAATTTATGTTACGGAACAGAGAAAGATAATGTACACTTTAAGTGAGAATACTAAAAATCACTACTGTCCCGTAAAGTTCCAGGTTCAAAACAAAAGAGTTAGGTAAAATTACAAGTTAAAGTTTAATGCTCAAACTAACAACAAAACATTCAGGACTCATAAGGATAATGTAATGACAAAAAACAGGTTAAATATATGGTTAACTGCAATAGCCTCTATTAACACGAAATTAGCATGAGTAAATTTATTTAAGTCAGCCCTGTTAAAATGAGATACCAGATAATACTCAGTGAATGCCAGATATATTATTACAGATACAAAATATTATTAATGATGGCTGACAATAAGAACCTTACATAAATTACAAAAACCTTACTAGGCCTAAGAATTAACCTTATGCTACACAGTACAAGAAAAAATGCAACAACAGTTACACTCAAATTACACACAGCTGCTAGATGGTTGGAGACTTCCTGAGCACTCACAATAATAATAACTGTACAGGGGAGGACAGAGGTGTGAGCAAAATGAGGAGTAGATCTAAGTGGCAATGATGCAGAGACTGAGCTCATTATATAGGGGCCAGCAGAGCTTGATACAACTTGTAAGAAGGACGCGCAAATGAAGCCATGGGGACAAAGATTTGACAATCCTGCTCTGAACAACAGAAAGAACGACTTACTCTACTATAACGGTAGAAGGGTGGACTGAGGTAGAACACGCTCGTGATCAAACATGCAGCATGCTGTACGTTAGAATTACACAAAGGTTGATGAAATCATAGGCTATGTAAAAATATATATATATATATATATATATATATATATATATATATATATATATATATATATATATATATATATATATATATTACTGTGTGTTTTAGTGCTTCTAATTTTCTGTTTTGTGTGCATTTTTTCCATTTTTCATTTAAATACTCTCAACTTTTTTAACCCTTTAATGGCTAACTTAAAATGATCGAGATTTCTTCTGTTTTTAAATGTAAGCTGATCCTGATAGTCTTTTTAGATTACAAGCATAATTTACGGGTAAGAAATTTATTTTCATATATTTTTTGTGTTCCCTAATTGGGAACATTGGAATTTTCATGCACCAAATATTATGTCAAAAAGGAATATAGAAACAATCTTCATCTTGTTTCAGTTTATTTTTATATTCAAGGTCGGAACTGAATTATGCTGTCATGAGAACATTAAACTCAAATTTATTTCACTAAATTCTGTACACTGTACACTGAACACTCTTGAAATACCGAGATTACAACTCGTCACATTCATTTTTCCCACATATTTTCTCACGCATTTTACCTTGGTGGAAGGACTCACTGCACCTTTTCTGTGCTCTCTCTCTCTCTCTCTCTCTCTCTCTCTCTCTCTCTCTCTTAACATGTCATGCACTTCAGACGTGTGTTCTTCATGTACAGAGTGCATCTATCTTGAGAACATATGACCAAAAAGTGACTGATACCGTCATATCTCACTGCTTTGGCTGGGGGTGCGGTGGCCCTCCAAGTCTCTTCCTCATGTCTTTAACCCTTATCATGCCTCATGCAATTTCTCTCCTGAACTGAAGGTGTGTTGTAGCTCCAGGTGGATCAATATGTTGGTGGGACCTAAAGGCATCTATTACTGCCATGTTCAGTATGTTTGAAGAAATGTTCTACCACCTGTTCGTTGACGTAGTCTTGATCTGTAGGATGCCTACATTCTGTTACAGACATCAACGCCTCCTACTTCTTTTTTGTACATCTTGATGCGATACGGCTGGGAGACTAGCTTGTTGCTTTCTTTCTTCACACGCCATTCTGCTGCCTGAAGTGGATTCACATCATAATACTCGTAGTTACTAGCAACAGTCGCAGCAGAGTTATCATTGCACTTCACACACGCTACATCTGACTTGTAATCAAAATATCTTCATTCACGCTTTTCAACGTCATTCTTTGTTGGGAAAGGACAGCGTCCTTTCCTGTTTTCACGAATGATTCCACAGGCTCGAATATCCTTTTGAGCCAATTCTTTCAGTAGTTCGTGGTTTGTGAAAAAATAATCAAAGAACACAACATATGTTGATTAACCCTCTCAACTGGCTGCCATATTTCATGGACAACACTGGATCCCAGCGGTGACTTACTGTCAGCCTCTTTACCACAGAAGATGGAGTTGTATGTATAGCCATCTGCATTGGACAGCATCCACATTTTGTATCCACATCGCACTGGCTTGTTCTTTATCAATTGTTTTGTACTGTGATGGCCGTGACAGGGAATCATAGCTTTATCAATATTCAGTAACTCGTGGAATACACCAAACTGCTGACAGTTCTTTTTGAATATTTCAAGCAAAGGCAACACTTTGCCCATCTCTGAGGCAGCCAAGTTATTATTATCAGCAAGGTGCAGATACCTCTTGATGTTTCGGAAACTGTCCCTGCTAATTGTTTTGCCAAACACTGGAACTTCCTTATTTTCATATGTGGACCTGTTATCATTTTCAGATGGCAGGTTGTCGTATCCTCTTATAAGCAAGTCTCATGAATTTGCGCATCTCTTCCTCAGTAACATGGAATTTTGAACTGTTTTCAGTAACATGGAATTTTGAATTGTTTTTGTCTCTAACTCCAAACAAATCAGTCAGTTCAGTCAGGTGTTTGATAATTTCTGTCCAAAAAATATTCTAAATATTTCATATGGTTCCTTGTCACAGTACTTCTCACCCATCTTTGATGGAGCAGAATGGGACTGTAGAGACAGCTTTTCATTCTCCCTCCATTGCTGGGTTTCACCTAAAAAAAACAAAAACACACAAGCAAACAAGAATACACACACGCACACACACACACACACACACACACACACACACTAGTCTGCAGTATCTTCCTCTTCTACTTCTTCGTGAATTTCTAGTTCACCACTAACTTCGCCTGGCATCTAGTCCTTGTCGAGAATGTCATCGTCACCCTCCTCATCACTGTCAATAGGCTGATCTCCTGCAGCAGGAAACAGAAGCACCACCTCCACTTTGTGACTCTTTTTGCGGCAGCATCTTTGGCTGGTTGAAGATATCTGAATCGAGACACTGCTCTTCCAGAACGGAAAAAAAAAAAAAAATGAAAAGAATAGCACACTTAGCATCAATATGGATAAATTATAAAGCTGAAATATAGGACTGCTGATACAATGTGCGAGTTAAAATAACGTAAGAAATATCACTACCATTAATCTGTCTATCTATCTATCTATTGCCAGACGCCATAATCCCCTAAGGGGTGGCCAATTGACTTCGGGTTATTTGTTTTATGGGCAGGGGCACTAACCCTCCACCAACCCACTTGTTGACACGTTGGGAGCACGTATGGTTTGGTTATATGGTTACCACCCAGCCTTGTAAATGGTTTCTTGGCTTACAGGAAACCACTTGTCTTGTCATTCAATGTAAAGCCACCTGTAAAGGAAAGAAAAGCAATAATAAGTGACAGGAAAGATGGGAGAAATAAGAAGAGAGGAGGGCAGGCACAGAAAAAGAATGATAAAGGCTAAGGAAGAAGTAGGCAGCACTACATCAAGTGAGTGGGTGATGGTCGCCACCACCTACCACTACCATTAATCACACATAATACAGTATATATGAAATGGAATAACAGTGAGAACGAGCTTTTCTTTTATTCTTCAAAACACTAACGGGTAAATAAACATCAGTGAAGTTACTTACTCAGATTATCAGATATGTAGCTATCACTGGCATTACATAATGAATTGCAGAAAACAAAGTGAACTAATCTGTAAAACTGATATGTTTCCATTGTCAGCAGACTCTTGGGATCTGCATCTGAGGACGAGTGAATATGTTGTAACACTCAATGCAGGGCCAGTGAGCTTATATATCTTGGAGAAGTCCAGTTGCAGCAAGTATCAATTTGCTTCAGCCTGTAAGGCAGCGATGTAGTAGTAGACTTGAAACCTGCTTATTCCTGTATGAACATGGGTGAATTTTATAGGGCTGCATGCTAACCTTCCCACTTGGGGATCATAAAAAATAAGTTACTCTATCTTTGCACAGTTATACTGTATAGTCTATTGATGATTTAAAGTGGGATAATGCATACTAAGAAAATACTCAATATATATTTGCTGAATAGAAACTGAAGATTTTAGCAACAAATAATTCAAGAACTAAAAATGCCTAGAGTGATAAAAAAATATGAAAAGTAGAAGGGCAAAAAGAGATGTTAAAGCTGATACAAAATAATTATTTAAATGTATATAATAAACTAAACATCAGTGAAGTTACTGTATTTTTGCACTCAGGGTAAAAAAAAATCGTCAATAAACTGATTTTTTATTAATATTTTTTTTTTTAATGTTCCCTAGATTTGGAACGTTGATGCTTTTAAAATGTATTTAAATGTTTGTAACATTTTTCTTTCTTTCGTATTTAAGTGCTTTTAAGTTACATTATTTCTCATATATTTATTACCAAGACATTCTTGTTATTGGGTATTTTTCAAGTGTTATTAGTTTTTCAGTCGTTATTTTTCAGTGTTCGTAATTTTTCATTTATTGGTTATTTTTAAGTGTTCATTAACTTTTAAGTTTTATTTCTTGCAACTTTCTTATAATATTTATGTAATGCTAGGTGTTTTAGGGGCGGCTTCCCGTCTCTCTAATGCCTAGGGTGTAGCTGGGTTCTTTCTAGACCGATGCTTAGGGAAATAAGAGAGAGGCAGGACACAAAAACTCAAGGCAACAACCTTACATGTGTATTACTGACTTCTACAGTGGAACGGGTAGATGTCACAAATACAGGTATACTGGACAATTATAATTCTTAGGCCTAGATATGGGTTATTAGTATCGCGCAGGATACTACTCAGGTCAAGGTCTGGTAAGGAGAATAGCACTTAGGGCAGAAAGGTTATGCACTATTATTGCAGGAAGTCTAGGTTCTGTGTATTGGTGGAATTAGTGGCACTGTTTCACTGCGGGTAATTATTTCTTTAACACCGGGGCTTACATACGATCTTAGTGTGGTGCTGCGTCACTATTTGGTGGCGTGTTCACTGTGATAGACCCGTATTTCACTGCCTGCCTTGTTCACTGTTTCACTTTTACCTTGCTCATTCCACCCCTCTTTTATCCTGTTACTGATGCTTTTCTCACTGACTTACTTTATTCTGTTAACCCACTGTTCTGTCTTTATTTCATTATGTCACGGACAATGTGCTTCCACTGTCGCTCACTTTCGGGTCTGGGCGTCATGGCGGTCAGGTACAAGGGTGGCAGAGGTTACTCAGCCTCACTACTGACGGGTCTGAGTTCCGCCAGGGGCCTCTGTGTTCAGGGGCCACGGGATCACGAGTAGGAGAGTCCTCTCTCGTCCGGGGCTGCTGGTGGCGAAGGGTCCCTTGCTTTCAAGGCTTGGGGCTGGAGTCTGGCCCTCAGGGCTGGGGCCTAATAGCTGCCTGAACTTCTTGCTCAGGTGCCTGACAGAGGACGAAGATCTCCGGCGTCGGGGTGTAGGGAGGTCCCGCCTGGGGGTCCTGGGGGCGGTCTGGAGGTCCCAAGGGCTACTGTCCTTGGCAGTCGGGGATGCTGTCAGGAGGGGGGCTGTGGCGTCGGCCTACGTCGGGGTCCGTCAGGTGAGTCCCCCCAGGAACTGGCCGAAGGGAGAAGAGCCCGGTGGCAGTCACAGGGCCTCTCCAGTACTCCTCCAGGCTGGGGGCTCCCTCTGGGTCGTAGGTTGGTGGACAGGAGTCAGCACCTGACGGAAGAGTGGTTACCGGCCGTCTTCTACCGTAGGGCCCAGCTACTAGCTGTGGCCTTCTAGGGGCACGGCTACCGGCCGTCGCTAAGGCCCGGCTACTGGCTGTGGCCTGAGGGAAGGAGCTGCTACGGGCCAACTCAGGGGCACCTTCGGAGTGGCTACCGGCCATCTCCTGACAAAGGCAGGAGCGGCTACTGGCCGTCTCCTGGTTACCTCCGGAGCGGCTGCGGGCCGTCTCCTGTAGGAGGGTCGAGTGGCTACAGGCCGTCTCTCGAGGGGCACCTTCAGAGAGGCTACCAGCCGTCTCCTGACGAAGGTGGGAGCGGCTACCGGCCGTCTCCTGGTTACCTCCAGAGCTGCTGCAGGCCGTCTCCTGTAGGAGTGTTGAGCGGCTACCAGCTGTCTCAGGGGTACTGACTGGAGCTGGAGTAACAGCTCCACCCTGTGGTGTCGGTGGTCGGCTCGCCCGGAAGGTAGTCTCGTACTCCTGTTATGGTGGTTGCGGGCAAGCTCCGTGTCATTGGGGCGCGCAGCCCTGGCGAACTTATGTCCCTGTTGCCCGGAGTCTAGGCGCGTTGTATATGCTCCCCTGTGGGCTCCTTCTGGGGGTGTTGGGTTGCCCTCGGTGACATTATGCTGCATTTTAATTTAGTTAACTGCATGTGACATCCTTTGGTTTTGCTTGTAATAAATTACCTTTTTTTAATAGACAATATGCTCGTATGCTACTGCGTGACTGTCTGTCCATCTGTCTGTGTCAGTCTGATTAGGAAGGCTTTATTTTGAAATGCATGTGGAGTTTTTTTTTATTGTCTTCTGTCTTTATATATGGTCTTTATCCAGCTATTTCGGCCACTACTTCCACTTGCCTCTAGTTTCATACTGCGTTCCGTCCTCTTCCTTCCTTTCTTATTTTCCTTCCTATACCTCTCGGACTATTTTTGTTACCTCATGCTGTCCCTTTTCCCCTTTCTTTTTCTTTACTAAGATTATTTGTTTTTCTCCTTTATTTTACTTGTACAGATTCTCTCTCTCTCTCTCTCTCTCTCTCTCTCTCTCTCTCTCTCTTCTTTACTGTTCCTTTCTTAGCTCTCTTCTCTTCCACCTCAACCCCTTTCTTCCTTGCCCTCCTCTCTCACTTTCTCTTATCATTTTCTTCCATATTCTTCTCTGTTATCCCCTCCAAGACCCCCTCCATTTTGTCCCGGAGTGGTGGGGAAGGTTACAGGTTTACCACAGTACATAATGTACGTGTCCCCTTGGGGAACTTGGCAGAGTCCCCCTTTCCACCCGCCACCACTGCCACCCATTCCCAGTCAAGGGAGAGAGGCAGGATAGGGGACGGGGTGGGGGACGGGGTGTGACGATGAGGAGGGGGAGGGGTAGTGCTGTGTGAGGGAAGGGGAGAGTAAGAGATGGTGCGTGTGTGTTTTGAGATGAAGGGAGAGGAGGGGTGGTTGGGATGGGGCTTGCGTATCCTGTAAATCTGGTGGGCAGTACCAGTGGGGGAAGATTACCTCCCCTGACCCAGCAGAAGGACAGGGTTACCCATGCTGGAGGGGCCATCAGTGAGGGGTCAGACCAATTGTTTCCAGGTCCACTGCCTTGTGGATTACCCATGGATGGGTTAAGGCTACTGGAGTAAACCCAAACGAAAAATCCGTAAGTGGAGTCCAGCTGAAGGCAGAGTTTGACAGACAGAGCTCCTGGAAGACTCCTGCAACCCTGCTCTGTAGCTATTCATCGTGTTTCTTCACGCCACCAACACAGGCTGAGAAGGGCAGTCGTGTAGTGGCAAGAACTAAGGACTGCGCACCCTCAGCATCACAGCAAATCCATTCATTGTGCAAGCCCATTGATATACTCACCTCCCATTTCATCCTCTTATCAAAATCAAAAGACCTATGGTGACAGGATAAAGTGACAGTGACAGGTCATGGTTGTGCCTGGAAGTCACTGGCTAAAGCCCTGCCTGTAGGCAGCACTGGCCCAATGGTCACTGGCATGATGGCAAAGGAGTAGGTCATGCCTTCGGCAGCATCCAGTGTGACTATTCACCCGGAAATGAATGCCCAATTGTTTACCCCTGACGGGGAGAGGTGTAGAAGAGGTAACCTAAACATTAGCTGCTCTGCACCACCTGGGCAGATAACCTCATCTGTCAAGGCATCTCACATTGTGATTGAAGAACCAAGACTCGCTCTGACTCTTGCTACCTGAAATATACAGGGCTTGCTTAACACTGACCAAGACACACGACCACACTGTTGAATTGCCTTTATTGCCCATGAAGTGAAAAGATATAAAACTGACATTGTTGCCTTGTCTGAGATTTGCCTCTCAAGAGAGGGCAACCTAATACAAGCAAGAAAAGAGTATACCTATTTCTGAAGGGGATACCCAGATAATGTAAAAAGAAACTATGGTATTGGCTTCATAGTCCGAACAGCCTACTACAGAGGATCCAAGAATCACTTGTGGATATATCAGAAAGGTTGATGTCCTGGTTCATACCACCCTCTAAGGGCCAATATGCAACACTCCTCAAAGCCTTTGCCCTAACACCTGACTCTGAGGACAACATGAAGGTTACTTTTATGTCTCTTTGGATGCTAACTTCTCTGAGTACCACGTAATGAAAAATTTATCCTATTTAGAGATTTTAATGCGAGAGTTGGAAAAGATAATCATCTCTGGCAAGTCTTTATATGCTGTCATAGTGTTGGTAACAAGAACAACAACGGTCTTAGATTGTTTTCCTTTGCTCAAAACATAGTATGGTCATCACCGACACCATTTTTCAGCTTAAGAATAAGCACAAGATCACAAGGATGCATGCACGATCTAGACATTTGCACCTAACTAACTATGTCGTTGTAAGGAAGCGAGATCAAAGAGAAGCTCTTATAACCCAAGCTATGAGAGGTGCTAAGTGCACAACAGACCATAACCTTATAGTCACCAAATTGCAACCAGTCATATACCAACAAATGTATCATAGACCATCCTCCTGGAAAATAAACTAGTATATTATAGGATGTGGCAACTTGTAACACCTTCCACAGCACGATTACAGACAAGCTTTCTCAATGCCCACTACTTGACCCAAACATCAATGCAACGAACCGAGATACAGGATGGCTAAACATTAAGACACTGTGCCAGCACACTGCAGAAGAAACCCTAGGCTTTTACACTCTCCACCATAAAGACTGATTTGGTGAAATTACTGAGGGCATCCACGACCTTCTTGCAAAGAAGAATAGAGCACATAACAATTGGTTGGCTCATCATAGGTCCTTGACCCTAAAAACTGAATTCCAGAATCTCGGAAGTGAAACCCAGAGAAAACTGTGTGACATAGAAAACAAATGGTGGACTGAGCAAGGAAAAGAGCTGGAAAGACTGGCTGATATTAATGACTAACATGGGTTCTACTGTACATGTTCATTAAAACCATCTATGGGTCAACAAAACACAAAATATCCCCTGTTTGAGCAGCCGAAGGAGAGCTCCTGAAAGACAAGCAAGCAATCCTAGAAAGATGGGCACAACACTTCAATATCGTAATGAATCGAAGAAACCCGGTGGATAACAATATCCTTAATAACATCCCAAATGTTCCTCAGGCAGCAGATCTCGATGTCCCACCTACATGCATTAACTGTTCAGGCCCTGGCCCTGATGGCATACCATCTGAACTAATCAAAGAGGTTGGCCAATTACTCCACCAGTGCCTCCATAATTTCATACTGACTATCTGGAACCAAGAACGATTTCCATCTGAATGGCTTACTTCTGAAATTATAACCATCTACAAGAAGAATGGGGACTGCTCAAATTGTGACAACAGCAGAGGCATCTCCCTCATTATGAATGCTGGCAAAGTTCTGTCAGTGATACTGTTATCCACACTGACAAAAGTTCTGACTGAGTCAACACTTCTTGAAGCACAGTGTGGATTTCGGAAGGAATGAATTACTTGTGATATGATCTATGTTGCCCGACAGATACAAGAGAAACGCCACAAGTAGAAACATGACATCTATTACATTCATCAATTTTGCAAAAGCATTTGATTCTGTCAACAGAGAACTCTTATGGAAAGCTCTTTTAAAATTTGGAGTTCCAAACAAATGTCTTACCATCCTGAAGAGCCTGCATGACAACAAGAATGCTCGTGTGTCCATAGGTGAGATCCAAACCCTTCAATGTGGATGTGGGTGTAAAGCAAGGATGTGTCCTGGCTCCGGTCATTTTCAACATCTATCTTTCTGCAGTCATCCGTTTAATTCACCAACCCTGATGATGGAATAAAAATCTAGTTCCATCTAGACGGTAACTTATTCAATCTCAGACGTCTTCATGGACAGTCAACGACTGAAATGGCTCATTTCATAGAGCTGCAATACGCTGATGACTGTGCTGTCCTTACCCATACCCCAGAAGCCTTGCATCAGTCTCACCACCGTTTCCAAAATATACCATGCAATAGGTCCCCGAACAAATGTCAATAAAACAGAATTAATATCTCAGAGAAACAATCCAGCAGATCCTCTTGCATTTCATATAAACGGTGAAAATGTAAAACAGGTGGAGAACTTTACATACCTTGAAAGTGTGCTCAAAGATAAACATAACATTGATGCAGAAATCCTTGCACAAATCAACAATGCCTCAGCCTCCTTTGGATTTCTCAGATCCAGAGTCTTTGAAAACACCAACTTGAGAATCGAGACAAAGGTATCAGTATATAAGTTGCATGCCTCTCCACTCTCCTATACGGTGCTGAATCCTGGACTGTTTACCAGCATCACATCAAACAGCTTCAGTCTTTCACATCTGATGTATAGAATGCATTCCAGGACTCACATGGGAAAATAAATCCCCCCACTTACAAGTTCTCCAGTGGGCAAAGTCAACCTGCATAGATACCATGCTGCCTAAAATGCAGCTGAGATGGGTTGGGCACGTGTTCCGCATGCTTGAGCACCGCCTTCCCTGCCAGGTTCTGTATGGCCAACTCGCTGCAGCATGTCGCAGCCAAGGGGAAAAGAAGAAGAGATATAAAGATCATATAACGACAGCTTTGACGAAATGCAACATCATACCAAAATCTTGAAATCAATGCCTCGGAATGAAAACAATGGAGAGCCCTCTGCGGTGAAGGAACCATTCACCTTGAAGAAGCTATGAAGCTGGCCATAGAGACGAGAGTAGGCAATGGAGGCACAACCAAAACAGAGTTCACTCAACAAATCTGGACCTGACATGCCGATTGTGTAGCAAAGTTTGCGGATCGAGGATTGGTCTGCACAGTCACACATGTTGGCACTAAGGACAATGAGAGTATAGTACATCGTTTTCTGTATCAGGACAGCTTTAAGTTAATAGTGTGTGTGTGTGTGTGTGTGTGTGTGTGTGTGTGTGTGTGTGTGTGTGTGTGTGTGTGTGTGTGCGTGTGTGAGTTTATGTTGGTGCTATAATTTTTTTTATTATTTTTTATAATTCTTTACTGAGGCGTTTTTGACGTAATGATTTTCTTATTTAACTGTTAGTTTTAAGAGTAGGTCAGGAACAGTTGTACGAAACATATCGACTGTAGGATGTATTACTTACTCTCCCACTGGACTGGGTTTTTACCATCAGGGGCATCCACAGTTTTGATCAACAGAATGTGAATTTTTGCATTATATTCAACTTAACTCTGAACTTTCGTTTTCCATAATTATTATATATTTGTTCTGCCAATATATCAGGAATACTGAAGGTCAATTGATTGACTAACCGGCTCTGCCCGCTACCCAGCTACAGAGGCAGTCATATACAGGTAATAACTCTGCATTGCTATTAAGCAAAAGTACATAAAAGCAAAGCGCAATACTGTGTCTTATGTGGCTTTTACTAAATACACACATGCATGCAGACCTCTATACTGATTTATGACGAATATAATTTTGCTTTTGTAACAGCAAGATGAGTAACAATATAGTCTGAATAATTTATTTATTCGGCTTAACTTTATTTTTTGTCGCAGTATGTAGCATAATTGAGTTAACTGAACATAGTGCGAAATAAAGATTGGTTGAGTCATTGACTACTACTACTGCTGCTGCTACTACTACTACTACGACTACTGCTACTACTGCTACTACTACTGCTACTACTACTATTAGCACATTATCAATGACTTCTCTGCGATGATTCATTTACATCTGATTCTTGCTGCCTCGGTTCGATTTGTTTTGCTCAGGGTACACATCTTATAGTGCAGAGGTAGGTCAAGGTTTACATTTAATCCCTCCAGAAAGAATAGTTTGTCACAAGCGGAACAGAATAATGTGATAGGATCAGAAACAAAACGAAAAGTACGTTCTCTGGCCGAAGAGTGTACCAAACCACCATGCAATAAATAGCATCAATACCAGGGCCTGGTGATGATTGCTTCAGTACAGGCCTGGACCTATCTACTAAGAAAGAGTACGCCAGAGCTCAGCACGATGAGTTTGGCTTGTGAAGCAGAAGAGGGTTCAAGGTCTCTAACTTGATTATCTCGTCGGCAACACACACTCCGTCCTCGTGATCACAAGACGGGAATGTTCCAACTACTATAGGCCATCGAGTTGACTCCACTGGCCGAGACAGTCTGGGTGTTGTCCAGGTGCAGGGTTGTAATTATCAAGGGTCTTAACATGCTCTTGCTGATGCTTTTTCTAGTATTTCGTTTAGGCCAAGAGCAAAGGATTTTTTTTTTTTCCGACTAAGGATGAGTATAGGAGCCTGAGAGCGCCAATGCTGTCATCATTAACCCTCTTCTCGTCGGGACAACTCAAGTATTCAATTTCAGCTGACACCAGAGGAATTGATTCCCATACGAGTAAGTAAAGGAGACCCACTCAAGGTCGACACAACTCTAGTATTCTGTTCACACTAACACCATTCGATTTGATTCAGGTGTGGGTGGGTCATGGAAGCCTTCGAATGCTATCTGTCTATCTATCTATTGCCAGATGCCTTAATCCCGTAAGGGATGGCCACAAACAAATCGCCTCCATGTCGCCCTGTCCCCCGGCATTTCATTGCCCTGCTTCCAGCTCACACCCCCATCTCTCATATACCTCTCCACTCCATCCCTCCATCTCATCCTTGGCCTCGCCCTCCCTCTACCCCCCTCCACCTCACTCACATACACTCTCCTCGTCAGTTTCTCGCTTTCCATCCTCTCCACGTGGCCAAACCACCTCATTGTGTTTCTTCTAACTCTTCCTATCATATCCACACCACAACGCTCCTTTACTTCCTTTTTTGTCAGACTGTCTCTCCATGTGACTCCACATGCTCCTCTCAAATAACTCATTTCCACTGCTTTCACTCTTAACTTGTGTCCCTCCAACAAGGTCCAAGCTTCACTTCCATACGTTAGAGTTGGTATCACAATACTGTCATGTAGTAACTTTTTCACTTCCATGCTCACTTCCCTGTTACTTATCACTGCTTTCAAGGAACCAGCAACCTTTCTTCCTTGTTATACCTTTCAAGCACTTCGTTCTCTAAACTTCCATCCTTACTCATCACACTACCCAAGTACTTAAACACACTCACATTTTCCATTTCCTCCTCATCCAACCTCATTGTACAGGCACTGATTTCATTTCTCTCGAGGACCATAACTTCACTATTCCCTACATTCACCTTTAGATTCCTTTTCTTACACACTCTCCCAAACTCATTCACCAAGCCTTTCAGCTCCTCTTAGTCTTCACTTAACAACACAGTATCGTCGCAAACAACAGGACAGGGAGTGTCCACACACTGCCCTCTCTCATTAGGGCCACTCCAACATTCACTGCCCTACCTTGTATCTCTTTTATGACCCCATCCATATCCAGATTGAACAACTATGGAGACATAATACATCCCTGTTTCAATCCAGCCTTCAAATAGAAAACCTTCGAGTGCTGATTTATTGTAACGATTATCAAGTCTCCAAAGCAGTGAAATAGTATGAAAAATCAATATCTTTTGTCGCATTTTTACACTATTATTCATTTTGTTTTGGTTGTCAAAGTTCGAGAAAGATATGAATGAAAACAAAAGTATAAACAAACAATTTTATATATAACTTCAGCCACAAAAAAGTTAAGTATGGAATCTGGTTTTCAAACATCCTAGGAGCACCAGAGCAATCAGCGCCTAGGCCAGTTTTTCTTAGCAAGGTAGATTCATGCTGAGTTAATTGCTGAGCTGGGTAATGATGTACACGACAAAGAGAGAGAGGGAGAGAGAGAGAGAGAGAGAGAGAGAGAGAGAGAGAGAGAGAGAGAGAGAGAGAGAAACAAAACAATGAAAAACAAGTAGCACGTAAAAAAGGATTAAGAATGAAGAAAGAAAATGAAGAAGGAAAAGAAGAAGATCTATCTATCTATCTATCTATCTATCTATATACCTAGGCTGCTTCCCCCAAGGAAAGGGAGGTAGCCGAGACAGGACGACTCACTCTCCATTTACTCATCCATTCAAACACATTCATTCGCATCTTAGCCCCAAAGGGGAGAACGGACAGATCCTCACCGCACCACACCGCACAAGGGTCAACTGGGCAATGCAATCAGTGACATCCGCAGCAGGGCCCGACAGCAGAACTGGTTTACCCCTGCCACATCATAACAGACCCATCCCCTTACCCGCACCTGACCTGACTAGCTGATCAGACCAAATGCGGGAGAATATCCCCTCAGGGCTGCGTCATCACTTATTCATTCACAATTTCTCTCCATTTATTTCTGTCACGCACAGCCACTCTTCCTTGCTCAACAGACATCCTCTCGCATCCAGCGCTCTCTTCACACTGCCCATCCATCCTATTCGTGGTCTTCCTCTCAGCCTTACACCTCTCACATCAGATCTAGTTATCTTTTTCACCACCGCTCATTATCCATTCTCTCCATATGCCCAAACCATTGCAACACCCTCTGCTCAACTCTACCAGCCATCTCCCGAACAACTCCAGTTCTCCTTCGCACTTCATCATTTCGCACCCGATCCATACGCGTCACTCCACACATACTCCTCAGACATCTCATCTCCATTACATTCAAACTTTTCCTCTCTGCTACACCCATATTCCATGTTTCAGACCCATATAATGCAGTCGGTACCACAACACCCTCATACAGCCTTCTCTTTACATCCATTCTAAGCGAACGACATTTAAACACTTTTTTCATTCCTCCCAGCACCTTTCCTACTTCATTTATTCTAAACTTCACTTCTGCATCTATTCTTCCATCCACAGCAACATGTGACCCTAGATATTTAAAACAATCTACCTCCTCAAGCAACTCACCATTCAAAACTATATTCATCCCCTACCATCTATCAACCTCGTACACTTCATCACTTTACTCTTATTCTCATTTACTTTCAATTTCCTCCCTCTCACACACCCTTCCAAACTCCTCTACCAACTCTCTCAATCTCTCCTCTGAATCAGTCACCAGTGCAGTATCATCTGCAAACAGCAGCTGCTTCAGATTCCACTCTCCTCCATCAACATTTACCAGACTCAGACCACCTAAAACTCTTGCATTCACCTCCCTTACAACACCATCCATGTAAATATTAAACAACCAAGGCGACATCACACATCCCTGTCGCAGCCCCACTCTCACGGGAAACCAATCACTCACAGCATTTCCCACTCTTACACACGCTCTACTATTTACATAAAAACTTTTCACCCCTTTTAGTAACCTACCATCAAGTCCATACAATCTTAAAACAGTCCACAAAGCCTCCCTATCAATTCTATCATACGCTTTCTCTAAATCCATAAATGCCCAAAACACATCCTTGCCTTTCGCTAAATACTTTTCACACACTTGTCTCACAGCAAACACCTGATCAACGCATCCCCTCCCTCTCCCTAAAGCCACACTGCTCATCACTAATTACTCCCTCTGTACCCTCTCTAACTCTCATAATTAACACTCTACCATACACCTTACCTACAACACTCAACAGACTTATACCCCTAAAGCTAGTACATTCATACTTATCACCCTTGCCTTTATACAACGGGACCACACAAGCACTTGCCCAGTCAATTGGCACCATACCTTTCTCAAAGCACACATTCAACAATCTTACTAACCAGTCAACAATAGTCACTCCACCACCCTTCAGGCATTCCACAGCACACCCATCCATACCTGCAGCTTTCCCTGCTTTCATCTCCTTTACTGCCTTCTCCACTTCCTCCTTCGTGATCAAAGAATCATTCAACTCTCCCAACACATTTATTCCTTGCACCCTTCCATCCGCCACAATCTCAGCCACCCTTTCCTCCTCTACATTTAACAATCTTTCAAAATACTCTGCCCATCTCTTCCTTACTGCATCCATCTCAATTAACATCCTTCCATCCTCTGCTTTTACTCGTTCTTCCTTCCCAGACTCTCCCTTTCGCACCCTTTTCACCTCCTTCCAAAACATTTTCTTATTCTGCTGAAAATTCTCTGTCAGCCGCCTACCCCACCTCTCATCTGCTGCCACTTTAGCATCACGCACAGCCCTTCTCGCTCTATTCCTCTTCTCCTTATACCTTTCATATGACATCTCATCCTTCCTCTGCAGCCACACTTCATATGCACGTCTCTTCTCAGCGACAGCCATACTTACTTCCTCGCACCACCATTCACTTCCTTTTCTTACACCACCACCCACACGTCTCACACCACACACCTCTTCTGCATGCCCCACCACAGCACTCTTAAACAACTGCCATTCCTCCTCCACGCTGCCATTTTCCCGATCTTTCACTGCGTTCCACTCATCTTTCAATTTCTCCTGATACTCTATCTTTTTTCTCTCTTTTATCCAACTCACTCACTTTCAAAACCTCCCTGCCACACCTAACCCTCCTAGCTCTCATCCATCTCTTACCTACTCTTAACTTTCCCTCCACCAGGTAGTGGTCAGACATACCTCCACCCTCCCCTCTCAGAACTCTCACATCCAACAATCTTCCTATTACATTCCTAGACACAACCACATAGTCCATCAAGGCTCTATCAACAACCCTTCCACCCTCCTGTCTCACCCATGTATACTTATAAATATCTTTCTTCTCAAACAGCGTATTCCCAATCACCATCTCTCGCTCAACACACATCGCTATCATTCGTTCCCCATTTTCATTTCTTCCAGGCACACCATGCATACCAACTACGCCTTCAACTGCTACATTTCCCACTCTAGCATTCAGATCTCCCATCATGGCAGTGAAAAGCAAAAACATTCAAACAAATATTAAAAATGAAGGAAGTGAACGAAGAAGAAAGGAACGACGATGGCAAAGAACAAAGTAGGGAAGAGTTATGTGGAGACAGCCTCATATATTTATACTAATTAACTATCTCAAGGTCGGGATAACTCTAGTAGGCTATTATTGCTAACAGTTTTTATTTATTTATTCATTTATTTATAGCTGGGAGTGAGTCAAAGGAGCCGAAGATTGTTGCCTCCATTAAGCTTCTCATGGTTAAGACAACTCCACACTTCTATTTAAGCTATTGTTAGACTCTCTCTCTCTCTCTCTCTCTCTCTCTCTCTCAGCTGGGTGTCGTAAGTGCATGAGTTTTAAATCTCCCACTAAGAAATACCAGCGTGAGTGTGCCTGCTACGTACTAAGCATGATTACTGGTTCTTTTATATTAAGCTTTCTAATCTACTCGTGGATAGAAACACACACACACACACACACACACACACACACACACACACACACACACACACACACACACACACACACACACACACACACAACACACACACAAACATACACAGTTTATCTATCTATCGATCGATCGTTCTATCAATCTATCTGCATATTCTTTAAGTTTTCTAGTATGCTAATAGTTAAAAAATCACACACACACACACACACACACACACACACACACACACACACACACACACACACACACACACACCATCTATCTGTCTATCTATCCATCTATCCATCTATATGCATATTCTGTAACCCTTCAGCTCGAATACACTTTATCCTGCCTGCAACTAGACGATTTGGCTTAGGATGAGGTACCTGGAGGCTAAGGGGTTGATGAGAGGGCCTTATCAAACCCCTCCAGCTTACCCAGTCTCTCTTAACTGGAATATAATCGTCTGGAGAGGGCAGGATTGATATTATAAACCTTTTTTTTTTGAAGGGGGGGTTTAAAGGCTTTGGAGATGCTATGATAAGATTCCTTCGCAAAAACTGACTTTCTTGGTGTTTTTATTTTTTTCGTGTTATTTCAATGTCTCTAACGTGTTGTCATTTTGTGTATTGTTAAATTAACGGAAAATATTTTGGAAGTATGGAAGCAAGAGCAGTTATATATACATTTGTCTATCTGTATGTCTATCTATCTGCCTATCAATCTTTATCTCTGTCTACCTACTTACCTATCTATCTATCTACCTATATATCTATTTATTTATCTTTGTTAATCAGTCTATCTATCTACCTATCTATCTATCTTTCTTTCAGTTACATTATTATATTAACTCTTATGCTTTACTTAATCTAGGTTGACTCCTAAATATCACCTTGATCAACTACCCAGGTATTAGGGCGGTTTAAGCACAGTAGAGTAGGAGGCAGCAGAGGGGCGTGGACTAGATTAGGGAAGGTTAGGTAAGTGCTTTGTTAGTGATAAGATTTTATTATTATATTATTATTATTATCATTATAAACTTTCCACATCCCTGTGGGAAGTTTTCTTATTTTTTTCATTATTATTATTATTCCTGGGAAGATATAAGTCGCTGCCATTCGCATACCGCTTGAGCTACAGCCTTCATTTTTTGCCATATTATAGTACTGGTTGGCTGCTTCATCTGACCAAACATCCTCCAGATCCGACTAACTGAACCCGGATAGGATCCGAAAAAAAAATTAAGCCTAATGCTCAAGAACAACTTATGTTACAGGGCTAAAAGTTTTATGGCATATAGCTGGGACGTGGTCAGAATGCAGTGCTACAAAGGTCCAGATCGGATTATTGTTATCTGAGCACGACTATGGTCCAAAATTTTTAACTACTCCTGAGGACAGAGAAGTCATCTGACTTTACATGAAAGATTAAAGCTAGAGCCATCAAACTTGGTGGACTTATAGATCTTGATGATCTAAGGTGACATGCAGATCAATGATTTTGACCTCAAGGTCCCTTTAAGTTCGGCTTCTAGTATGCAATGGCTGTGGGAAATTTTTCTGAATCAAAATTGTCCTTGGATAATTTTACGGCATTCTAATTATTATTATTATTTTATTAGTACTAGTATATGCCTTACCTCATTGCTCTTTTATGGGTAAATCTCAGTGACATTCGGATATGGACGTAAACAGTGTAAATGAAATCATTATGAGGCTTTGCGGAGAAACACCGAAAATCTGTCAGGTAAATCAATGTCGGGTTTGCATTACAAATTACGAGATTTTTTTCCTTCAAGACAAGCAAAAAAGAAGTATGTTATTTATATTTTTATGTAAATAAGTAATGATATACATGATTCATGGGTCTATAAGACTTCAATATTTCAAATACTAAGTGCTGTAGTTCTTGAGTTTATAAAAATTTGGTTTCATTAAGGCATATGTCGAAGACTTTATGGCTAGCTAATGGCAACAAGTGTTGAAATGATGAAATCTGTGGCTTCATTATGCCATATCTTGTTAAAGTCATAACCCACTGGCACCAAATATTAACATAAAAACGAGCGTTATATCACTCATATTTTACTAGTGATATGACCGTTTCAAGATTATTGACCCAAGCAACACATCAAACACCTGACTTAGTTAGCGCAAAAAGATGCGAACTGGCTCTCCTCCGCACACGCTCCATCTCACCCCAGCCTAGTTAATGATGGTGACTATATTTCATTAACGATACAAACTTGGCAACGCATGCCTTATGTAAATCAAGGTCAAGAGAAATATGAGGTTAGTCAACAAGAGTAGAAAATGTCGCTAGTTTCTGAATGGTATGATTATAATGACTCTACTACGCATATTTCTCTGTTTTGAATTATGATTATAGTGTACTGATTTAAGATGCATGTTGTTGTATGGCTTGGCGTGGTGTGGTATGGTGTGGTGAAGTGTTTGGTGGCTTGGTGTGTGGCGTTACCTGGTTTGCTGAGATGAGGTGATCTGAGGTGAGGTGGAGCTGGGTAAGCACAATCTCTTGTAAGGAAATCCCTCCAACATTCTTTCGAAAGGGATGTGTGTGGGGTGATAGTCTTCAGAGGATTCACACACTGACAACACTGACACGGCAACAACACTGACACGGCAACAACACGGACAACACAGCTTTCACTAACACACCAACAACACTACTGTAACACTTGACAAATGGAACACTGACAACTCTAGCGCAGTGACAACGCTAATATTAACAAATGGTGTCATGCACAACAAACCAAGCCTGACCACTCAAGGTGGAAGGTCATAGTGCTAAATGAAAGCCCATAAAAAACTTCCTATATCTTGCTAATAGTAAATACCTCTATGTGCAACAAGTTTCGAGTTATAGCCCCCTGAATATCCGTGACCTTGAGTTTGACCTTTCAAGGTCACTCAAGGTCAAAAGTCATGGTACCAATTAAAAGCCTATATTGGCCTTCCTATATATTGATAACAGTAAATATCTATCTTCAACCAGTTTTGAGCTATAGCCCCCTGAATAGCCGTGACCTTGAGTTTCACTTTTCACGGTCACTTCAGGTCAAAGGTCATGATACCAATTAAAAGCCCATATATGACTTCCAATATGTTGATAATAGTATATATCTATCTAAAACCTGTCTAGAGTTATAGCCCCCTGAATATCCTTGACCTTTAGTTTGACCTTTCAAGATCACTTAAGGTCAGAGGTTTTGGTACAAAATGAAAGCCCACATGGGAGTTCCCTTATGCTGATACTGGTAAGTATCTCTATCTTCAACTGGTTTCAGCTTATAGCCCTCTGAAAATCGGCGACCTTGATTTTGACCTTTCAGGGTCACTCTATCTATAGCCCGACGCTTTATTCGCTTTTTTAGTTAGTTCTTTTTACGGGGTGGGGCACTAACCCACCACCAACCCTTTTAGTCGCCTCGTACGACAAGCAGGGATACTGGGGGAGTATTCTTGAAACCCCCCTACCCCCAGGGGGTAAATAAATTAAATATTGCGAGGATTCGAACCAGCGCTTGCAACTGCGTGAGTACAGCAGCTTACCAAGCGAGCCATTTAGGCACTCGATTGCCTCAAAAATTTAATCACTTTCTTTTGAAACCAGTGCCCACATATCCTGAAAGTTTGATGTAATTTCATTCAGCCGTTTTTCCCTGATGTTGTTATCAAACAAACAAACGACCAAAACCAGTATCTCGCGGGACACCGTTCTGTGAGAGGTGACAACACTAAAGGAGTGACAGAACGGGACAACACTAACAGGGACATCATGAACACACTGACAACACTAACACAGACAACACACACTAACAACGCAAATACTGACAACACAAACAATGACAACACTAACAATGATAACACAAAAATAGAAACAACACTAAGTGACAACACTAACATAGCGACACCACTAACACACTGAGAACACTAACACACTGAAATTCATCAGCATTTGTTGTGTGTTTTCAAGTCTTTCTAAACAAGACTGATATAAGCAGTGATCATAACCCTGCGTTTGCATGTAACTGAGGTGGAAGGCAGTAATCATAGGCAAAGTTAAATGTTCCACAGAATTAAAAAAATAGCTAACAAAATTATCAGTGAGAAAGAAAAAAATACCGAAAAGAAGGGAAGAATTAGAAGATGGGAAGTGGAACTGCATGGAGAGTGAGATGGGAAGGAATGAAGAAAACAGAGAGAAGAAGGAAGGGAGAGCAAAGTACAAAGGAGTACAAATGAAAGCAAACAGCAACAGGCCTCATATTCTTTTCGAGGCTGTTTGTTACAGGGAAAACTGTGGCTATGGTATATAATTCTGTGAAGTGAAGATAATGACAGAAAAGCAGAAAGGCTCCCCCGCCCCTCTCCGCCCACCATACCCTCCAGCCGAAGCCGGCAGGAAAAAGTGAGAAGGACTGCCATGCAGCACAGAAAACTGCCATGGAAATTTTATATGAAAGGCCTGAAAGAAAAAAATAAAATAAATATTTTCTACAGTGTCTTATCTGCAACTGAAAAGTAAAACTATCCGGTAACAATACTCCGCTGATGCCACAATCTCCATGACCTGAGGAAGGGAAATGATGGGAAGTTAGTTAAATTAAAATTTTTATATTTGTCAGCCACGAATCCGTTTAATTTGGGATTCAGTGCCATCAGTTGCTCAAAGCGACATTTAAATGTTTTTACAGCACTGTACAGTAGTCTACCACATTCCTAGGCAATTTGCTCCGTGTGTTGACAACTCTACTGAAGAAAAAGAGTTACTTCATCTGACTGGAAATATTTGCCTATAATTTAACCATTACCTTTAGTGTAAAACGACCTGTCTAATGTGAAGTACTTATCAATGACCATGTTGTCACGTCTTTTAAAAATTATATGCACTTGAAGCAGCTCTTCTTATTCCGCACTTTAGTAAGTCATATAACTTTCGTCCGTCTAAATCAGAAGCTCTTAACCTCATTTGACTGCAACCCACACCCAAGATACGACACAACCTCAGTGACCTATAACTTCTGGCATAAACATTTACTTCAGTAATGTATCCAGGTAACAATACATTATGATGGAATATATTATGACGTGCATACCATAAGCCAACTTTAATATATAACTGACCTAAAAAGTATGAAAGACTAATGCAATCTATTATGTAGGTTGCTATTTCACCATCTTCAGATGGAGGTAGTGTCCATCGAAACTGTTTGGAAATATATTCATCGTCTGCAAGTGTGGGTTTTAGTTACCGTCACTGATGATCACGTCAGGGTGCTTCCCTCAGCCTATCATGAAATACTTGAGATGTGGCAACATGAATCCGTAAATTGTATCATCTTTTACAAGGAAGTCTTTGATTGCCAGGGAAATTTTATGAAGACCATCTTACATTCCCATGGGAATATTAGCAAACTTTACATCAGTTTATGCATCATGTCGTCATGTATAAACAATTAAGCGCTCGCGCGCGCACATACACACACACACACACACACACACACACACAAATCACCTTGTCTCACCTATTCAGTTCTAGTACTATGGTTTATATACGACTCAGCTTGGCATACAGACTGTGACGTTCTTAGAAATCATATTACTGATGAACATATTCAGCTTTCAGTCACACTTTGATCCCCCTGGAGACAGGGGCGTACCTAGAGATTTGGGGGCCCGGGGGGCTTGGTTCTCTACGGGGCCCCTAGGTTCTCTGCGGGGCCCCCTTCCAGGAGGGGGGCCCCGCAGAGAACCTAGCCCCCTAATTCTCAAAACTTTTTCTAATATAGCCGTTATTGTCGGGATTATAATGTATATATTTTTAAATGTTAATAAAAAAGCTTATAAATTTTTAAAGCTTTTTGGGGCCCCCCCTCAACTGGGGGCCCGGGGAGCAATTTCAAACACCCCCCCCCCGCCCCCCCTCAGGTACTCCACTGCCTGGAGAAGAATCCAGTCATGGAGAGGTAAATCAGCCAGTGACACCAGTAAAGCATAACTTGAATCATTAACATCGCACCACAGATCCTTCACTGTGACCACTTTCTGACGTCACTTGAGATCATTCTTTGCCCTGCTCTCTCTGATTGCTCAGTCTTTTCCCTTTTAATTTGGTGACTAAAACTGTATATACTACTCAAGATGTGGACGTAGGCCTATTGGGGAATTGTAAGGCAAGAACAATATTCCCTAACATGAATTTGAATGCTGTGTTTATAAATCCAGCTGGTTTGTTAGCTTTCTTTATTGACTGTGCACTCTGGACTTCGTTTTAAATATATTTTTAAAATCATTACTAAATATTTTCCTTGATTTATGTTCAAGAAGTGAGTAATATTCATATCATAGCTACATTTTTCATTTTTATTCCCAATATTTAGAACTGCAATTGTCAGTATTAAAATCCATTTGCCATGTTTGAGTCCAGTTGAACAGTTTCTCGAGGTCTCTTTGATTCATCAGTCTTTGTCTGGGAGTATCCGATCTGTTACTGATCTCTGCATCTCCAGCAAATCTGGCTATTTTGCAACATAAATCTTCAACTATATCATCGATAGGTTATAAATTAGAAAGAGCACAGAATCCAAAACAGAACCTTGTGGCAGTCCACTTGTAACATTCATCCAGTCTGATTCCTTCCCATTATTTACAACTTATTGTTACATAAACCAGCCTTCAGTCCATGATAATAATTTGCCACTGATATACACTTTTAAGTTTCTGAAGGAGCCAAGTATGGGGAACTTAATGGAATGCGTTATGAAAATCAAGATACATTACACTGATTTAATTTCATCGCACATATCAATAACGCCATTGCAAAAGTCAAGAGGTTGGTTACACATGATTGTTTGTTTCAGAATCCATGATGTGAGTCCCTTATGAGAGTATTTTGTTATAATGCTTGACAAATTTCTCTTTAATTGTTTCCAGTAGCCTGCATACAACTGATGTTAAGTGACTGAACGGTTGATATATTGCCCTTTTTTGAATACTGGAGTTGTATTTGCAAATTTCCAGTCGTTTGGTACAGTGTCATTGCTGAAGGATAGGTTTAACATCTGGGCTGAAAGTTTTGATATTCCATTTTTCATTTCTTTTAAAACCATTGGAGATATTGTATCTGGACCAAATGTTTTGCTGAAATTATGTTTATCAGTCACAAACAAAACATCTCTTTCGTTTGTCATGATGTCACTAATTGTGCTGTCTTTGTTTACATGTACAAAAGAAGGCAAAGGAATTGAATAAAATATTCTAATGTAAATACTGATGTAAAGAAAGGATTAAGATTTTTAGCCATCTAAATTTTACAAAGAGAAATGGAGGGGGATAGTGTACGAGAGAATGAGGAAGGGACTGGGGGAGGGACGCCAGCTGTCTTAGGGCCTCCTGACGTCACAACGGCTCCGGCTGGGTGTGCCCGGACTAACCTGCTCTTTCCCTCGACCTTGGTATGAATTGTATAGCAAGTTTTCATTTTAAGACTTTTCTCAACGATATGTTTTGCTCCTAAGACCAAGTAAGTTACAGAAACACCGCCTTTTAGAGTTCCAGTACTACCTGTTCGGCAGATTTTTCAGCATATTGCAATTTAGTTGTCCAAATGTATGGAAAAAGTTGTGATATATTGGAGCACATCCCTGGTTTATAAGAGGGACTGACTTCAGGTGTACGAGCAAAGTGGTGATGCACATGACTGGACTCAGAGGTGCACAAGGGAGGCATATGGTGCCTGAGAATGTGGCAGTGACTGAAATGGAGAGATGTGAAAGGGATGAAGAATGTGAAGGCGCAGATATTGATGTGATATAAAAAGAAATTATGAAATATGGTCCAGAGAATGTGATGAACTATTTGTGAGAAATATGCCAAAAAGTCTGGTTGCGTGGAGGTTTACTTGTGAAATAGAAAATGTCTGTGATGGTACCCTTATATAAAGGTAAAGGTAACTGAGGTGAGGGCAAAAACTATGACAGAAAAATCTGGTGAGTTCTGTGAGTATGGTATAAGGAAAAAACATGACAGAATAGGCCAGGCAAGGCTGAATTGTCTGGTTCGTGTTGAACAAAGCTAATTTAGCTAATTCAGGCTGGTATAAATCGATTCAGGCAAGCCCACAAAGGCTCTGACCAAAAAATCTGTACTATTGGTGCAATGGCTTTTGATGATGACGATGAAGATGGTAATCTGTATCATAATGATCCGATTACTGTATGTTGGTTTGTTGGTTGGTTTGTCCGTTTGCTACAGTAACACAGCAAAAAAGGCACATTGTAGCGCAATTTTTGTTAGAGAAAGGTACCGCTAAAATGCTCTAACTTGAAGAATAAAACAATTTCCAGTCCAACCGGCCCACCGGTTCCCGAGGTATGACTTATTTTTGGCCTTTTGACAAAGAGTGAAGGCTGCCGGAGGCAGCCTTTCAGCGAATAATAATAATAATAATAATAATAATAATAATAGCAATAATAATAATAATAATGATAATAATAATAATAATATTAATGATGATGTCATCAGTTCTTCCAACGGAATTTAGTAGCGCTGGAGATATGATTTGATCTTTACATTTACAAGAACAGTGACATTATTCATATACAAGAGAAACTTCATAGGCAGAAGGGGCAACATGGCAGGTCAGGTTTTTCAGGTCATTTTAGGTCTCATTCGGCTTATCAGATGTAATCAAACCTATAAACACCAGTCCTGTTGCAATGGCATGTAATTTGTGGGATACTCTGATTAGGTCATTCAGGACTGGTACCTTTGCACTACCTCGTAAGAGAAAAGAAAAAGAATAAATTGCGGGGAAAGAAAACAAGAATAAATCGCGTGAGAAGAAACGCCAAATAAGCTGCGGGGAAGAAACCCAGGAGTAAATGGCGGGGAAGAAATTTAGGAATAAATTGTAGGGAAAGAAACCCAGGAATAAAATAATTGTAGAGAAAAGAAATTTAGGAATAAATTGTAGCGAAAGAAACCGAGGAATAATTTGCAGGGAAAGAAACCCAGGAAAAAATTGTAGGGAAAGAAATCCAGGAATAAATTGTAGCGAAGGAAACTCAGGAATAATTTGCAGGGAGAGAAACCCAGGAATAAATTGGAGGAAAAAAAAAAACAGGAATACGTTGTGGCGAAAGAAACCTAGGAATAATTTGCAGGGAAAGACCCCCAGGAAGAAATTGTGGGGAAAGAAACTCAAGAATAAACTGCAGAAAAAGAACGTAGGAATAAACTGTAGAGAAAGAAAGCCAGGAATACATTGTGGGGCAAGGAAATCAACAATCGATTACAGGAAAATAAATGCAGGAATAAATTATAGAGAAATAAACCCCGGAACAAATTGTAGGGAAAGAAACCCAGGAATAAAATGTAGGGAGAGAAACTCAAGAATAAATTGCTGGTAGAGAACTTAAAATAAACCGGGTAGGAAGAAACCATAGAATAAATTGAGAGGAAAGAAAGCTAGGAATCAGTGACGTGAAGAAACCCAAGAATAAACTGCGGGAAAAGAAGCCCTAGGAACAAAGTCTGACGAAGGAAGCTGGGAATAAATTTTGGGGGGATAAAACTGGCAGAAAGCATTAATGTCGGCCTCTAAAATTACAGACAGCATAACGACACGATCTATAATTCCAGGGAGAACAAGAACAATGGCGATAACAGCGAATGAAGCAGAACAAAAGTCATATTACACGTTTACTGTCTGTCTGGTGAGGGAACTTGGAGGCTGCCGAGTTTTTTTGTAGACAGTAACTACCACATTTTTAATTACTGTGATGTGCAGATGCTGGATATTTACTTCCTCACCTACATACATTCTCCACTACACACACAGACATACAGCCACCCCACTAACCAACCAACCAACAAACAAACACACACTTTCTCTCTTTTATAAATCACACACACACACACACACACACACACACACACACACACACACACACACAAATCTATAGTAATCACTGGTATTGAAGAGGAAGAAGTAAAAAACAAGATCTCAAGAGACAAAAAGGAGATGGCAAATGTAATGAGTCTATTGAAAGAAGTATCAGAGGAAATCTGTAGTAAAGACATAGAGGAACACAAAAGGTTAGGGAAATACGAGAAAAGCAAGTCAAGACCTCTAAAGGTAACTTTCCAGAGTGTAAACACCGTGGAGGAGATACTAAAAAATGCAAAGAATCTTAAGGAAAAAGAAGAGTTCAAAAATGTATGGATAAAAAGATGCCTAACACAAGAGGAACTGGAATTACTGAAAGAGAAGAGGGAGGAAGCAAAAACAAAAAATGAGGGAAGATCAGAAGAAGAGAAGAACACATTTTTTTACAAAGTAATAGGATTGCAGGTACGAAAGTGGTACATAAACAGGAGGGAGTAAAAAGGAGGAAGGTAGTAGAACCAAGTCATGACAAGTATATAAACAAGATGATTAAGTTGATGTACTCAAATGTGGATGAAATGGTATCTAAATTATTAGAGATGAATGATTATGTCAGAGAAAATGAACCACATATAATATGCCTAACTGAAACAAAATTAACACCAAGGATATCAAATGCCATACTAAACTTAGAGGAATATAATATATGGAGAAGAGATAGAAACTTAAAAAAAGGAGGAATTAACTAAGAAAAATCTAAAAGTCAGTGAAATAAAACTAGATATACCCTCACAAGTAGAACTGATTGCAGTAGTGATCAACACATCTGAAGGGAAAGTAATTGTAGCCAATTTGTACATGCCCCTCAAATCAAACACATGGGAAAGAGACGAATATGAGGACCTGGCAGAGAGTACAATTCAGAGTTTAAGAGCATTACTACATGAAATGGAAGAGAAATCGTCAAGAATTATACTAACTGGAGATTTTAATACAAATATAAATTGGAATACTCTAGATATAATAAGCCAAGAAAGCTGTTGGTACCAAAAACTCCTGGATCTCGTGCAAGAGTTTTTCCTAACGCAAGATGTGAGGGAAACCACCAGAAAAAGAGGACTCGATGTGCCTTCAATGCTAGATCTCATATTTACTAGGCAAGAAAATGATATTGACAGTTTAATATATCACCCTCCACTCGGCAAAAGCGACCATGCAGTACTAAATTGCAACTTCAGGATAGCATATGACTTACCGGTAGTTAACAGCAATGAAAGTTACAAAAAGAGCCTACACTATAAAAAGGGAAATTATCATGACCTAAATCAATATTTCTTAGAAGTTGATTGGGAAAATGAGCTTAGAGGACAAGATTTAAATGCTGTATATAAAAAATTCTGTGAATTTTATGAAATAAGAGTCCAGAAGTACATCCCACAGCACAAAGAAGCAGATAAGAAAATACAGAAATGGTTCAATACAGAATGCAAAAAATCAAAAGAAAGAAGAGATTTGTTGTGGAATAGATACAGAAGACACAATAGTGAAAGGGGCATATACTAATACAAGCAGGCAAGAAACGATTATACAAGAATAAGGAAGGAAGCCCAAAAACAGTTTGAGGAGGATATCAAATAAAAGTAGTGATCAACCGAAGCTATTTTACAGCTACATCAGAAGCAAAACCAAAATAAAAGATATAATACAATCCATTACGGACGAGGGAATCACCTATACACAAGAGAAAGATATTTGTGAAGCACTAAATAAGAATTTCCAATCAGTTTTTACAGAAGAAAAAATTTTTGAGAGGGACTATGTGGAACATGCATGCCCACACATACTACCAGATATACAAATATCAGAAAAAGATATACAGGAAGTGTTAAGTAAATTAGACAGAGGAAAAGCAAATGGTCCTGATGAAATTTCATGTTGGGTGCTCGAGAATGTGCAAAGAAGTTAAGTAAACCATTATTTTTAATTTTCAAGAAATCCTTGAGTCAAGGTAAACTACCTGATATTTGGAAGAAAGCAAATATTGTCCCCTTATTCAAGAAAGGGAATAGACAAAATCCACTTAACTACCGACCAGTATCACTGACCAGTGTTGTAAACAAGGTATTAGAAAAGCTTATAAGAAAAGCTTGGGTAAATCATCTAGAACACAATATGATAACAGAAAGACAGTTTGGTTTCAGAAAAGGAAAATCATGTGTTAATAATCTGATGAGCTACTATAACAGAGTAAGAGACACAATACAAGAAAGAGAAGGATGGGTGGACAGTATCTATTTAGATTTCAAGAAAGCATTTGACATAGTACCGCACCAAAGACTTTTATGGAAACTTTACCATCAAGGAGGAATTCGAGGCAAACTGTTTTGTTGGATGCAAGATTTTCTCATAAAAAGAGAAATGATAACAGTACTAAGGGGAAACTACTCATCATGGAAAGAAGTGACTAGTGGAGTACCACAGGGCTCAGTGCTGGCACCAATCATGTTTTTAGTGTATATAAATGATGTAGACATTAACACTGGAAATGAAAGCTATCTGAATATGTTTGCAGATGATCCAAAAATACAAAGGAGAATTACTAACACAGACTCTTGTAAAGAGCTACAAGAAGAATTAAATAAACTTCATGAATGGAGTAATACATGGCAAATGGAATTCAATGTGGACAAGTGTCATGTAATCAAGTTTGGTAAAAGTGGAAAAAGACCTGATTGGGATTATATGTTAGGAAATAAAACCCTACACACATCAGAAACAGAGAAGGACCTAGGTGTGATTATCAATAACAGACTATCTCCGGTTGACCACATCAGTGAGAAGGTACGGAACATGTACAGTATACACTGCTTGCAAATATGAGAATAGCATTCACATACATAAATGAAGACATGCTAAGAAGGATAATAACATCATTCATCAGACCAACCCTGGAGTATGCATCAGTAGTCTGGAGTCCTCATCTCAAAAAACACATAGACAATATTGAAAAAGTTCAAAGGACCGCTACAAGATGGATACCAAGCTTAAGGGATCTAAGCTACGAAGAAAGACTAAATAAACTGAATCTACCAACACTACAGGAGAGAAGGAAAAGAGGTGACATGATAATGCTATATAAATGCATATCAGGGAAGGAGAAAATAGACATAAATGATTACTTAACATATGGGGAAGCATCAGCAAGAGGACACTGCAAAAAACTGCATAAGAAGAGAGGTGATAAAGACGTGAGGAAATTCAGTTTCCCAAACAGAGCAATTGATCAGTGGAATGCACTACCGAATGAAACAATGTGTGCCAAAACAATTCATAAATTTAAGGATATGTACGATAAATATGGTTTAAGACACGGGACAGTACGAGCTTGACTCATTCCTGTAAAGATACAATTAAGTAAGAACAATTAGGTAAGAACACACACACACACACACACACACACACACACACACACACACACACACACACACACACACACACACACACCGCTCAAAATATATCATTCGCGCTCGCTCAGCAAGTGTGGGTGTAACAATGCCTCCTGTTGGAAAACTATTTCAGTGGTGTAAAAAATAAAAGATGGCTTCAGGTGTAGAAACATATCGTGGAACAGGACTTTGAGGAAGTGGAAAAGAGTGGATGTAGGAAGACAGTCTAAAAAAATTGTGCATGAAAATTAAATGATGAAAACCATCCTGGAAAAAAAAAAAAAAAAAAAGGAACACAGAGATTACAACACCCAAGTCCCATAACTGATCTGAGGGTCTTCATTCTGGTCTGACTCTCGTTTCTTCCACAGAACTTGGTCTAATTAAAATAAAAAGAGTAAGGTGACATTTCCTGTGATCTTGACCTTTGACCTAGTGTTCTCAAAATCTCTTCATCTTTGGCTGACTTAACGTTCAACCAAGTCCGATCCAAATCGAATAAAAATTGCTTGGGTTATAGAGTCGAATATTTGACGTTATCCTTTGACCTTGTCCTTTGACTGAATCCCTTCACCACTGCCTTTCCATGAAGCTTTTCACCAAATTTGGTATAATTTAGATTAAAAGTGTCTAAGTTGGCCTTGTCGTGTTGGGACAAAGAAAGAAAGTATGAGATAAGAAACTGTTGCATAAGTGGTTAAGAAAAAGGGGGAAACTGACTAGAGAGACTATAATTATAATACTTGTAAACAAAATATCAAGAGGACACTGACGGAAACTGCTGTAAGAGGTGATAGCGGTAAGGAACTAGAGTTTTCTGAGAGGAGAAATCTTGGAACCGGTTACCAGATGGAACTGTGTGTGTTAAAGAAATTCATAACAAATAGTGACAGAAAACGAGTTCTTACGAGTCTGACTCATTCCTGTAATAATACATTCAAGTAAGATCAGTTAGGTGAACACACACTCACACACACACACACACTCTCTCTCTCTCTCTCTCTCTCTCTCTCTCTCTCTCTCTCTCTCTCCTCTCTCTCTCTCTCTCTCTCTCTCTCTCTCTCTCTCTCTCTCTCTCTCTCTCTCTCTCTCTCTAATCGTGGCTGGGCAAAAATAAACAAGAATGGTAATTGTTTATGTAAGGGCCCGGCGTGGGAGCAGCACCACGTTTTTAATTATTGGGATGTGCAGATGCTGGATATTTACTTCCTCACCCATATGCATTCTCCTCCACACACAGCAGGTGTGGCGGGCAGGTGTGTAAACAAACTGATGCACCTGCCACGCTAGATAAGGAGGCACTTGTGGTTCACGGATGAAGATGAAGGGGAAAGGGGGCGGGGAGGGAAAGGGATGTAGGGAGCGAGAGAAGAGGGTGCGGAAAGAAAGGAGGGGGAAGAGAAATTGGTTTAGGGAGGGGGAGAAGAGGGTGAGGAGAGAAAAGGAGGGGAGGATAGTGAAAGGGATGAAAGAAGTGAGAGAAGGTAAGGTGAGGAGGTGATGATGGAAGAGGATGAAGAAGTCTGAGCACATTAAGACTAAAGCTTGTATGCACTCTCAGTATAGGCTTATGAGCGATAGATCGTATCTAATATATTAATTTTCTTAAGTGTCTGAGGACACAGATAGCAACAAATCATATGACATTATTTATCTCAGCTTTCACAAAGCCTCTGCTAGGTTTTCTCACGGAATGTTAATTATGATAATAAGAGGACATGATATAATGAGGAATCTTACAGAATGAAGTGGACACTTTTCTAAGGAGAAGGAAAGAAGGAGTTAGTGTTATTGTTTTTAAGTCAGAATTAAGTCTTTGGTCAACTCATATACGACTATATATATATATATATATATATATATATATACACAGTATATATATCTGTCGGTCTTATCTGTTTATACTGTACTTGGTTCCTTTTGACAAATGGTTAGGAATTGGAGGGGGGGACAGGTAAGCGCATAAGTTCATAATTTCCCTAACGTGTCGGACCAGACAGAGCTCATCCTCTGAGGATAATGTGAAACAGCGCATACCAGTCAGTTATGGGATGTTAGTGATGGTGATACGAATGGAAAAACAGTTTTGGCGAGCCAGGAAACTGATAATTAATGAATTTCCACAGAAGGACGTACAGTATGTCACGAAAGAAAGTTAAGCACAAACAGTACACATTTCAACCACATTTAGGTGAAAAAATACACGTGGCGTAGAGAGGCTGATGAGCATTGACAGAAGCATCAGTAATTGTTTGTCTGTAGAGAGAATGTCTACGTGTGCTACTGACACGAGAGTTGAAAAAGGAATGTGTAGAGGGTTGCCTGGTCATATGATTTTCACGCAAGTGAATCCGAGAGGAATGGAAAAAGAAGGATGAGATGGGTACTCATGGTGTAGAGTATACGTAAGCGGAAACTCTGAAAACAAAGCAAAGGCAGATGTATATGAGGAAAAAAAAAAAAAAGAAACGTTCGGGTCAGTGAACCCGGAAAGGATGAATTAAAAAAAAAAAAAAAAAAAGATAAGAAGATAAGAAAAAATTGTGCAAACATAGTCTATATCTGTTGCAATGCATATTATGAGGTTCGCTGCAAGACAGGGCCTTCTCTATGGAAGGAGAGTGATAGCAAGAGTAAACCGTACCCCATGCTGGCAAATTACAAACAAAGACGAGGTGTCTGCAGGAATAATGACTCACGGCCTTAATTTAGTCCCTCCTGTTGTTTCCAAGATTTGTGCTTTCCTGTTGAGACCCTGCCCAGGCAAAGCCTTTCATCTTTGTCTGTCAACATGAATAGTTCCTTTTGGATGGACGTTTGTTCTCATTCAGTCCGTCTCATGGAAGGGTGATTGTTACCAACCCTCTGATTATCGCCCGATTGATTTAACCTCTTGCAGTGTCAGGGTATTCGAGTCTGCCATTAATAAAATGATTCTGAAACGCTTTCCTTCTCATAAACTTTTTTTTCCCGACCGTCCGTATGGGTTCTAACATGGACACTCTACTTGCAATCTTCTCAGTCTTTTCAAATTCTTGGCCATCTTCCTTTCGGGAGTTCAGTGAAACCCTTACCATTAAGCTTGTTATCTCAAAAACTTTCAACCGAGTTCGTCACAGATCTCTAAATTTCTAAATGTCATGTTACTGCTTCTGTCCTGACCTATCAACTGTGTTTTTTCCCAGAGGGTTTTGTCCTTTCACCAACTCTTCCTCCTATTCATTAATGATCTAAACTAAACATCTAATCCTATCCATTCATACACAAATGACTCTACCTTTCACTTTTCCACCGCTCTCACAACGTTCATCATAGCAGTTACGTCAACAGTCACAAGATGTGGCTGTCGCACGCCTAGTTTCTAAATCGAGTTGGGTAAAAGAAACCTTGTAATCTTTATTGCATCAGTAACTCAATTGTTTCATCTTTCAGTACTCCAAAATCTTCTACAAGACTATCCCATAATATTCAATGGAACACCTTTCTCAGTCTTAATTTATATAACAAAGTTGAGCTGTTTATGTTTGTGTCTGTCTGTAAGTTTGTTCGTTTCTTTCACGAGAATGGTAATATATACCGACACATTTCTTCTTGCATTAGGTTTGGGTAAGTCCAGGGAGTGTGAGTAAAAACTCTCCCCCCCCAAAAAAAAAAAAAAAAAGAATATGTTAACCGTGCGCGACACGATGGCGCGAAATTGTCGCAAAATATACAAAAAATATTTTTTTCGCCTTTTTGGTCAGAATTGGTCATTGTGGGCTCAGTAATTGTATGGGAACAAAGATAATGGTGTATGTAAACATTCTGTGATGGAAATGGAATTAGTTAGTCCCGCAAGTTTTTGCGAGCAATCACCAGTCATTTACATTATCCCGCCAGAGTTGTAAAAACTTTGGGAAGCGTTCACCAAGCCACTTGCTACTTTGGCGAGCACAAGGGTTGCTGTCGTTGAACCAGTGTCGCATACTAGTATGCTTGCACCCAATCGGCTTAAGGCTGGCCGATTACACTTGGCTCACAGACTACACACACGTCCAAAGCCACTACAACACTACAGTCACACTCTCAAGCACTTCTCACCCTACATAAAGTCTCTACCAGACAGCCTAAGCCACTGGGTAGAGATACATTGGCTGTATCGTCCCTGCTTCGGCAGGGATAGGCCGGTCCTGCAGTGGACCTCAACGGCTGATGATGATAATGATGATGATATATATATATATATATATATATATATATATATATATATATATATATATATATATATATATCATACGAACTACGTATTGCCAAGCCGAAGTCTCACATAATCCTAGTCATATGCAGTAGATTCTTTGCCATGCACTGATGTCAGGTTTTGCTGTCATTCTGTCGATACTGTGTAATCTTTTCACCGGGAGATTTAAAAGTGAAAGTTAACCCCTAATAAGTACCCTCACCCACGTCCACACCCTCACCCACACTAGCACCCACATCCACAACCAAAACTTCATTTATATCCACACCCTTGCCCACACCCACATCTTCAACCACATCGACACTTCCGCCAGCACCCTTTCCCACAATAACATACATCCACAGCTTCACCCGTAACTTTTTTACATCACATATGAAGGTACCGAAGCAGATGTGGATTATTTTTTTAGTTCCCTAGTTTCCAGGGGGTTGTATTAAAATTGCGATGAGGGCACAAATTATTACATTTAACGTCTTTGCGAATGATATCAATTTTGTGCATAGACTCTTGTAAATAACGACGTTTACTCCATGGCCATGTCTTTTTGTTGTTTTCACCGTGGCCTTGGGGTTAACATGAGCGTTCCGGCCACTCAAAGAAGGTACAGCATCAGGCAGAAGGACTTGATTTACACCTCAACCGTCAAAACTGGTCCATAACTGTAGCTAAAGAACGGACAGACGAACAAACTAACGGACGGAGAAACATAATATTGGCCCAGCAGCGCAAGGCCGTCAACTTCGTCCTCGGGCTAGAGGAGCCTTTGATGTATTTGTCAGACCTCCATACGGCGCGACTAAACTACATAAAAATATTAATGTCATATAGCTGTATGTCACTAATTAGTAGGGATTTGAGGAGGGAGGAGAGAGAGTGGACGAGGAACAGTTAATACCTCCCCACCCATTTCTAAAACCAGACACACACACACACACACACACACACACACACACACACACACACACACACACACACACACACACACACACACACACGCTCTCTCTCTCTCTCTCTCTCTCTCTCTGCAAATAAATTTGTTTGTAATTCATTTTTAATGTCGCTGCCTGCCTGTAATGCTGAGTCTTTAGCTGCTGCTGTTACTATCGCAGTCTCCGTCTCTTTGTCTGTTGTCTCACACACACACACACACACACACACACACAGAAAGAGAGAGATGCGTGGCCTGCCATAGGTTACCTAGGGATCTACATTTTGAAAAAGTCTTCGCAGCTGTTTGTGTACATTTACTTCTTTATTTAACCGTACTTTGTGACATGGATACAATATATTTTTTCATTTATATTTCATGTATCTAGAGACTGAACACGATGTTGACATGGCAGATCTAGTATTATAGTAGGGCAGGGTAGACTACAGTTATGGTACCACTGATGGGCCTGGTTGACGGCCACTGGTCTGTTTGGGGTACGGTTGCAAAAAGTGACTCTCCTGGATACATGTGAGTCAGAGGCTAGTGCGTTCCTAGGCCTGTCGCGAGGACGGTCCCGACAAATACGGTCACACACACACACACACACACACACACACACACACACACACACACACACACACACACACACACACACACACACACACACACATTTTATATATATATATTAGTAGAGAGAGAGAGAGAGATAAATAGATAGACAGATAGATAGATACACCGCAAATACAGCCAAACATTATTGTCATTTTGTGTATTGAGTCAGCTCACAGCATACTGTCTTAATTTCATGGTATAATAGGTAGGTGTCTTGTCCTTTCCTTCATTCTTTCTCATAATACATCGTTGTCAGTTTGTCTGTACTGCATTATATTAATTTTCATTTTACCTGCCGACATCAGCTGCGGAATTTGTTTTGTGGGGCGAACCTTCTCTACCGCCCTTGTCTTACTGATGTTGTGTAGTCAGGTTCATTTATTATTTGAGATGCTGCATAGTAATGGGTAATAGGCCAACTGTAGATATCCTTGTTTCTTGGTGTTCTTTTGGAGAGAGAGAGAGAGAGAGAGAGAGAGAGAGAGAGAGAGAGAGAGAGAGAGAGAGAAGAATGTACTGTAGGAAGAGACGAGGAGGAAGAGGTCTCAATGAGGAAAGGAGGTAAGGAGAGGAGAGGGTGAAGAAATAAAGAGGAAGAGAATGAGGAACAGAGGAAGGGATGGAGGGAGGGAGGGAGAAGGATGTAGGATAGCGAGATAAGGGAAGCAAAGATAGACGGGGAGGGATGTTGGGAAGGAACGAAGGAGAGAGAGAAGAATCTGAGGAGAGGAATGAGTGACGGAGGGAGGGAGGAAGGGTGACAGATGGATGTATAAGGAGGGAGAGAAGATAGTAAGGATAAGGAGTAAAACAGAGGGAGTAAATGAGGGAGGGAGGGAGAAGGATGCAGAGAGGAATAGAAGGAAGCGAGGGAAGAAGTAACAGGGAAGGGCAAGAATGAATTACTTGTCAGATCTGCTGTGTCTCTCTTCCGTCTTACCCTTCCTCTCTCTCTCTCTCTCTCTCTCTCTCTCTCCTTTTTATCCTTTCCATCTCCTTCCCTTCCCCCCCTTTCTTTTTACTTCTCATATCCCTCACACACTTCCTATCCCTCTTCTTCCCTCCCACCTCTCTTACCCTTCATATTTCTTTCCTTCTCTTCCTATACCCCTGTCTCCCTCGCTTCTCTTCCCTCTTACCCTTCCTACCTTCCTCCCTCCCATCCTCCCTATTCTTCTGTCTCTCCCTTCCTCCCTCTGTTCTCACCTTTCCTATATGTCCCCCTCTTTCCCTCTCTGCCCTCTTACCCTTTCACTCTCTCTCCCCCCCCCCACTTCCTTCTTTTTCTCTGTCTCCTTCCCTCCCTTCCTTCATCTAGCTTATCTCCTTCACTCCATGTTTTCGTTATCCATCTATCTTTATTCTTCTTTACTTCCATCCACACTGTTCTCTCTTTCTGCCTCTCCCTCCTCTCTCACATATATATTTCTTCTTCCATCATTGTTCCCTTTCTTTCATCCTTGTTTTTCTGTCGCCATAATCATGTTGTCATTTCTGCTTCGCACCTTCCAGCTGTGAATCATGGACAGGACAGTGATGATGATTCCCTGAATTCTCTTCGTCTTTCCCTCCATCCTTGCCTTTCTGTCTTCCTGACTCGTCTTCTGGGCCGGATTTTGGAAACAGTGGGTGAGAGGGCCATGGAAGGGAGTCGGTAGTGCATTGGTTGCCTCGTCCAGTAAGGAATTAGAGGGACTGAAGTTCGATTCCAACGCTGGTTAAATTCTTGGACAAAGTTTATTTCTAGCTTTGTCCCTATTCACGCAGCAGTATGACTGGGGACCTGGATGGAAAAATCGACCATTGCGGCTCATATTCCTGGGAAGATCTGGAATTCTGTAAGAACTGACTGTCTTCTCTTGTGACTCGAGCAGCTGACTGGCATTTATCTAATGCTTCCTCCTCATGACCTTGGCTCGACCTTGTGCCGGTGGTGCCCATGCAGTCTACGAAGTTATTTCTGACCAGAGAAGAATGACAACCCGATTTATTAAAAATGGTAATGAAACCGGATACAAAGCCTTTGATTATGAACTGACGCTGAAGTGTGAAGATGTTACGATATGAATATGTCATTATTGTGTACGAAAAAGAAAAAAGGTTTAATTGAAAACAGGTGCGGTAGGATATGAACATGTCATTATTGTGTGAAAAGAAAAAAGAAAAAGAGAAGTTGATTTAGGTGAAAACAAGTGCCTCCATCTACCGCGTCACCTGCGTCGCACCATGCCACCGACAGAGGGTATAGCAGTGAGTGTGGTGAGCAAAGAGGTGGGCGAGATGACCTGGAGTGCCGGTGGACGGAGGGACAAGCAGGAAAGCATTCCCGCTGAAAATGGTATTGGAGGATTAGTGACTTAGTACCGAGAAAGTTTCATTATATCCACCAGGAATGAAAATGCCGCGAGGCGAGAGGGAGAGGAAGAAATGAGCAAGAGGAGCAAAGAAATGAGTGAGATGAGCTGGGACTGTGGTGGGGATTGGTAGAGGACTTGAGAGTATACCCTGTGAAAATACTGTAGGTGTTAAAAGATGAATAATTTGAGTGCAGTGAAGTTGTATTAAAGTATTCTCCAACAAATTTATTTTCGAAGTTTTCTTCAAGTTTATTTAAAAGTTTTCTCCATCCAGAACAAAAACAAGACTGCAGTGCTCTGATTAACATGGCGTCTTACGAGGCGGCCAGAAATGACAAATACAATTATATTAGTGGTGTGAAGGCCAAGGCAGTTAGCTATAATTTATAAGAGTCATGTGCGCTCTCAGCCTGGATATTGCTCACCCTTGTGGAATGGATGTGTAAAGGTTGCATTAAAACAACTAGACAAAATTCAGAACAATGTTGTTGGAATTATTAATAACCCTGCTACAGTATTATAAATAAACTACCTCCTTTACAAGTAAGAAGGAATGTTGCCTCCCTTGCATTATTTTACATATATTATTATGGCAAATGCTCAGACGAAGTTGCGTCCATTGTGCCACCTCCCCGTGCCCTCCCTCGTGCTACATGGGCATCTGGTAGGGCTCATGACTGGAATGTCACACTGCAATATTGCAGAACTTAAGCCTATCAGATATCTTTTATTCCACGAATTGCATCTCTCTGGAACGTGCTTATTTCCCCCCAAACTTCAACCTACAGCTGTGCAAGTCCAACTGTTACAGATATTTTATGTATGAAACCAATAATACTGTGTATGGATGTTTTGTTTTTTATTCATTTGTTTTTCCTTCCTCTGTTCTGTTATTAAAAAAAAAAAAAAAAAGAACAACACACGCTCCCTGCTCTTGCATCACGTCCTTCATTTTGCTTCATCTCTCTCTCTCTCTCTCTCTCTCTCTCTCCTTCCCTGTCTGACTGTTTGCTTGCCTGCCTGTCTCTCTCCAACCACTCCCTTTTCTCACACACTCTTCTTGTTTCGAAAGGGAGGAATCCGAGGTCCTTCACCTTTGAGAGAGAGAGAGAGAGAGAGAGAGAGAGAGAGAGAGAGAGAGAAATCGTACTTGCCTCATCGCTACTAACCTCCCTCTCAGCATTGGCTACCTAACGTCTTGCATAACTCGCTGCCTCACTGTCTGTATCTCAGCCTGTCAGGCTGTTTAGATGCCTCTGTGACTACCTGTGCAGGTTATGAATAAAGTTCCTGTACATTTTCAGACTTAATTGTTTTGGATTTGTCTGAAAAACGTTCGGCATTTGAGAGTACTGAGGCAACAGATATACAGTTCAAAGTATATAACACACAAATACATGAATAAATGAATACAGCATGACGACGGAGACGGTTGGAAATTATGTATAAATTATCATCGGATTCTCTTATACTTATATATCCAGCCCAAGTGGGAGTGTCTGTTGTCTGACGTTATTTGTCCACTCCCTAAATGGCGGGTGTTAATAGCAGCTGATATATAAAGAGTGAAGATAATATGTGGAGAATGAAACGTAGAAAGTGCCTGACGGGTGTGCTTGCACAGAGTATACTGTGCTGTACTGCCCGATACGGTGATGCTAGGTGGGTGTGTGCACTGTGTGCTGACTACACTGGAATGTGTAGAAAAGGTGTAGGTTGCTTGATAAGTTTGCTCACCCGTTATCTAAAGGGCTGTATTGTGTGTGTGTGTGTGTGTGTGTGTGTGTGTGTGTGTGTGTGTGTGTGTGTGTGTGTGTGTGTGTGTGTGTGTGTGTGTGTGTGTGTGTGTTTTAAGACAGATAATGCCCTGAGTTCCGAGTCCCTTGGCTAGTTGAGTGAGCAACTGGGAGTATACTAGTATGGTTGCTTCCATTCAAAGACCAGCACGGATGCCGTGACAAGTGTACAAGATTCATATTCCATTGTTAGTCCAGGGTACTGGAGGCAGCCCGCACAACTGGCTGTGCAGCTGAAGGTGTCAAGGGGAAGCTGATATTCATGGTCTGGTGGGCTACAACAGTCAGCCTATATACAACACCTCGATGGGCTACAAGTGCTAATTGAATTGGGGCTTGCCAGATTTCTGCGGGAGGAGGGTGACTGGTTTCTACCTGCAACAATCAAACATTACTGAATCTGATTAACAGCAACAGTGATGTAATTTTCACACTTTGATAATGCTGCATCTGCTTAAGATATACAGACACTATCAGCTCATTACCTGACCGCGATAACAGGCCTTCCACAACCCCATAATCTGTCACGACACTGCTCAGTTGCTCAAACTCCTTGAAAACGATCGCACTTAACATCATCATCATCATCATCATCATCATCATCATCATCACCCAATTATTAATTTTTCATACCTGATACTGACCATAAATGCGGCCTAGTGTACTGTTGCTTTCTCGCACTAATTTATATCTATATCCTTGTGCCACTGATTGTCGAACTTTATATGTTGTTCGGCTATCGTCAAACAGCTTTATTTACCTAAGAGCAAACCATCATAATAGAAAAATAAAAAGAAAAAGAAAAAAGAAAAATCATCTTAAATAAAGCTTTGCCACCAATCTCAGCACAATGGAAGATGGTCTTCATATGAAATCTTTAATACTAAAAGCTAATCGTCATCATCTCTCCTCACAAAAGTCGGTAAACTTACGAATTCATGATGCCACATTTCACTCCATGTGCTTGCATAGTTTGGCCTTTGATCCCACAAAAACTCTTAAAACGCCTCTATAAAAATAAAACAAAGGTGTCCGGAGGTATTTACCCAAGGAACAATTATAACTACTTTGAAGTGAATTAAGGAATGACACCAAACTGAAAAGTTATCGAGAGAAAGAAGTAAGAATAATAAAGGAAACTAGGGAATTATATCAACCCAGATGTAGGTAACAAACTTATGTTTTGGCTGAGTTAACCTTTTTTTTATTTTTATTTTTTTCCAAGTAGGGGGGAAGATTTTATCTGGGTTAGGGAAACCAAGTCACCAAAGGTTGCATCAAGAATTCAAAGCTGTTTTCACTAAAAGTGCCGGGTGGTGCAGCGGCACTTGTCATCCCTGTTTTATGTATGGAATCCCGTACGAAACCTCGTAACACCCATACGTGTTGGAAGCATGGCGAGTGTAATGTTTCGCTTGCCTCGAGTCTGTGTATGAGTGTGCGTGTGTGTGTGTGTGTGTGTGTGTGTGTGTGTGTGTGTGTGTGTGTGTGTGTGTTAACTCAAAGTTTTGACATAGTTTTAACCCAACTTGTAACAAACGTTAAGGATGAGGCAAGGGGCTAGGCACATTTTTTTTTTTTTTTTATGCAAGGAAGAAGGAACCAAAACTCAGGGGCCTGCAAACTGCTCCCTCCAAGAAAAAGCAAACAAGATAACAGAGAGCCAAATTCATGATCCATTCATTTCGAGATGCCTGGACACACTGCGTTTGACAGACTGGAGACTGTATGCAGTAGGAAAACAAAAGGGAGACAGTTCCAGAGCTGACCTGTTGCATACATGAAGGACTGGGAGCAGCGGTTAACTCTTGCATTAGAGAGTTGGACAGAAAAGGGATGAGAGTTTGCTGCTAGACGGGTGCTACGCTCCCGTCGTAGAGGTGGAGGGATGCAAGCAGACAGATCAGTGGAGCAGTGACCAGTGAAGTAGCAACAGAAAAGAGATAAAGATGCAACAGTGAGACAAAGAGAAAGAGGTTGAAGGGAACCAGTAAGAAGGGAGTTAATGAGACGAAAAGCCTTTGACTCCATCCTATTGAGAAGAGTTGTGTGTGGGGAGCCTTTCCACACATGAGAGTTGTACTCTACACAGAAGCGAATAAAACCCGTGTATAAAAACAACAACTGTGCAGGGGTTAAAAAGGCACAGAGTCGGCTTAGCACACCCAATCTCTTAGAAGCAGATTTTACAAGGAAGGAAATATGTTCTCTCCAAGATAAATCCCGAAAGAATGAAACCCCAGGTATGGATAAAGTTGATGCAGGATTGAGGTGGATATTGTTAAAAATTAGAGGGTACTCCTGTGAAAGATTTTGTTGGGTTAATAGATATAAGAACTGAGTTTTGACGCATTAAAAACAACAAGGTTATTTTTACCCCAGTCAGAGATATGAGCCAAGTCAGACATTAGGTGTGCCATAGCCTCATCCCTTTTTTATGGAAGCATTTGCTGAGATGGACTCTGCGAGAACCGAATGGAAAGGCGAAGGGTGTAATCATCAGCGAATGAGAGGTTAAGGTTACTGTAGACGTACAGCTTAGAGGGTCGTTGACGAACAGAAGGAAGAGAGTTGGTGATAGGACAGAGCCCTGAGGAACACCACTATTGATAGCTCTAGGAGAAGAACGGCGGCTGTCTTCAACAGCAGCTATAGAACGACCAGAAAGGAAGCTAGAGATGAAGGCACAGATAGAAAGATTGAAACCGTCAGAGAGTAGTTTGGAAATTAAAGATTTGTGCCAGACTTGATTGAAAGCCTTTGAGATGTTAAGTTCAATGGCAAAGCTTTGGCCAAAGTCCCGAAAGGAGGATGACCAGGAGTCTGAAAGGTAGGTGAGAAAATCACCAGCCGAGCGTCCCTGGCGGAACTCATACTAACGATCAGAAAGAAGGTTGTGATAGGAATGATGCTTTAATTTTTTTTCTTTAAGAATTGACTCGAAAACTTTTGAAATACAGGACGTTAAAGCAATTGGACGATAGCTAGAGGGTTGGGAATGGTCACCCTTCTTTGGGACTGGCTGAATGAGAGCAAATTTCCAGCAAGAAGGAAAGGTACAAGTTGAAAAACAAAGACGAGAGTTTGCCTAGGCAGGGTGTATGCACAGAAGCACAGTTCTCGAGGACAGCAGGAGGTACCCCATCAGGCCCATATGCCTTGTTAGTATTGAGGCCTGTGATGGCAGAAAATACATCGGCTGAAGAAATTTTAATGTCAGCCATGTGGAAGTCAGAGGGGGGAAGTGATGGAGGAACAGCACCGGAATTGTCTAAGGTGAAATTGGAGGAGAAAGTCTGTGCGAAGAGATCTGCTTTATCAGTAGAAGAAGTAGCTACAGAACCATCAGAGTGGAAAAGAGGAGGGAAGGATGATGAGGTAAGTTGTTAGAAAGGTTTATGGCAAGGTGCCAGAAGGAGCGGGATGAATTCGAGTTGGAGAGTTGAGAGCATTTAATACAGATGAAATTATTTTTAGCAGAGTGAAGAACAGACTTCGCACAAATCCGTGTAAAAACATAAAAAAGATGACACTAAGGGGTTGGTTGTCTCCTGTACCTTTTGTAGGCCTTCTTCCTGTTGTGGACAGCATTAGAACAAGCGTGATTAAGCCAAGTTTGTTTTGCATTGGTCAAAGGGTATGAGAAAGGAATGTATGCTTCCATGCCCGAGAGAATAATCTCCGTAATGTTCCTATTATATATATATATATATATATATATATATATATATATATATATATATATATATATATATATATATATATATATATATATATATATATATATATATATATTACGTGTCCGACTCTGGGCATAGGCTTCATATCCCATTACCATGGCCCAGTAGTCCTCCTCCACCCATATACCTCCACATGTCACCACTTCGGCGTTAACGTCCACTGTCCATATTGAATACATGCTAGGGCTGCCTTATACAGGACTGGTGTTCTGGAATTAGTGGGAGTATTTTTACATGTCGGCGGGTCATCTAGTCGAGCAGTGAAGTCTGCTTTAATGAGATTCAAATCCTTATACTGTTCCTTGTCCCAGCCGTGATTCGAACCTAGGTCCAAGGCGACTACATGCCAACTCTCTACTGATTCGGCCACCGCTTCCCCCGGAGTCAGTGTACATATATATATATATATATATATATATATATATATATATATATATATATATATATATATATATATATATATATATATATATATATATATATATATATATATAGTACATATAAATATATTGCCAGAGTCCTTAATCCCTTAAGGTGTGGCCACAAACAAATCGCCTCCATGTCGCCCTGTCCCCCGCCATTTCACTGCCCTGCTCCCAGCGCACACCCCCTCCACCCATATACCTCTCCATTTCATCCTTCCATCTCGTCCTTGGCCTCCTTCTCTCTCTCCCCCCCTCCACCTCACTCACGTATACTCTCCTCGTCAGTCTCTCACTCTCCATCCTCTCCTCATGGCCAAACCACCTCTATATATTTCTCCTAACGCATCCTATCACATCCACATCCACACCACAACGCTCCTTCACATCCTTTTTTGTCAGTCTGTCTCTCCATGCGACTCCACATGCTGCTCTCAAATAACTCATTTCTACTGCTCTCACTCTTGACTTCTGTCCCTCCAACAAGTCCAAACTTCGCTTCCATAAGTTAGAGTTGATATCACAATACTGTCATGTAAGTGGTGGGCGCTCATCATCCACTTAGTGTAGTGGTTGAATGGCAAGCCAAACGATTTCCTGTAAACCCGGAAAGCATTTACAACGCTGGGTGGTAACCTTATAGCCAACCAACTCATGTTCCCTACGTGACAATAAGTGGGTTGGCGAAATGTTAGTACCCCTCCCCGGAAACAACTAACTAAAAATACAATATAAATATAAATAGAGAGAGAGAGAGAGAGAGAGAGAGAGAGAGGTCATAGGTGAAGGTCACAACGGAAGATCAGTTTAAATTTTGATCTGATGTCCAGCAGCCTTTGGTGGATGTGTTGAGGGTAAGGGGAAAGAGAAGGACGTTGATTTCTAGAACAATCAGTCAAAAGTAAAGGCCAAGTAGTAAGGTCAGGGTTCGATCCATGTGTGTCTGTGTGAACAAAACGACTAAAACATTTTTATTTCACCCGGATGGAGTTCGCAAGGTATTGTTTTTGGTCGAGTTTGTTTGGTTGTTTGGTTGTTAACAACATTATGGAAAAACGGCTGAATGAAATTACATGAAACTTTCAAGATATGTGGGCACTGGTCCGAAAAGAAAGTTATTAAAATTTGGAGGTAATCGAGTGACCCTGAAAGGTCAAAAACAAGGTCACGGATTTTCAAAGGGCTAGAACTTGAAACCGGCTGAAGATATACATAATTACTTTTATGAACATACGGGAACTCGTAATATTGGCTTTCATTTGGCACCAAGACCTTTGACCTTGAGTGAACTCCAAAGGTCAAACTGAAGGTCACGGATATTCAGGGTGCTATAACTCGAAATTGGTTAAAGATAGAGATATTTATTATTATCAGTATATAAGAAGTCCCATAAAGGTTTTTAATTGGTATCATGACCTTTGACCGTAAGTGACCTTGAAAGGTCAAACTCAAGGTCACGGATATTCAGGGGGCTATAACTCGATACTCGTTGAAGATAGATATTTACTATTATCAAGATGTAGGAAGTCTCACATGGGCTTTTATTTCGCAACATGACCTTTGACCTTAAGCGACCTTGAAAGGTCAAAAGCAAGGTCACTGATTTTCAGGGGACGTAACTTGAAAACATTTGCTCCATTACCTTAGACTTTGTGTATCGTACTGACACTAAATGACAGTATCGATTCAGTATCTAACAGCAATACAACAACTGCTGTTGGCCGAGGTTTGTTGTGCTTGGCACCACTTGTTTTTTTTTTTCTGAGTTGGATCAAACTTAGTGAAAGTGTTAAGGGTCAGCCAAGGGGATGACCAATTGTTTTTGAAAGCAACAAGTAAAAGATGAGGGTCACATGACAAGATCAACTTCAATAGTTTGATCCGCCTTCGACCAAGCTTGGTGGAATGATTCAGGTTAAGGCTGATTTAACAAACAATCCATTAAAGGTGGAGGTCAAAAGACAAGGTATAATTATCGAACATATAACTCAAAATGTTTTGATTCGAATTAACTCAAACTTAGGTAAAGGAATGACGATCAGCCAGGGATGACGGGACGGGATTTTGAGGAAAAGAAGTCATAGTTCAATGTCACAAGACAAGGCTAACTCAAACAGCTCTGATCCGATTTTGAGGAAGCATGGTGGAAGGGTTAGGGGTAGGACAAAATGAAGTAATTCGATTTTGGGATTCTGAGAACAATCGGGCGAAGGTCAAGGTCCCAGGGCAAAGCCAAATGTTCTGCCTTGAAACCAGTTTTTGGGTGCGGGTGTTGCAGACTCCTAATGCTCCTTCGTGTTACATTTGCTACTAATTCCCGATTATATATCGTAATTATCTTCTACAGTCCTAAAATTAGTAACTTTCATAATATTCATGTTACTGGGAGACCATTTTGTTTCAGGTTTGGAGATACTTTTTGAACTGGATATAACTTTAATTCCTTTACAATGACGAGTCTCTCTGTAAATGAATGAATCGTCTGGCACCAGCACCAGTATACACTGACATTCTCAGGCTTGAGAGATTAATGTTTGAGAGGCCATGAACAGCCAGATGGGAGTAGTTGGTGGTTAGCAGTTCTAGAGTGTACCTGGAAGGTCCTGAGTTCTATTCTCGAACCGAACAGATTGTTGGACAAAATTTTTAAATCCTCTTGTCCCTGTTCACCTAGTAGTGCAGTTGGGGACTTTCATATAAATATATTCTCAGGCAAGGTCAGTACTTTGCCAAAACTGACAGAGTTTTACTGAGACTCGTGGGGTCAACAGTCAATAATACAAACATGCATTTTCAAGCACCCGGTATACTGACAGACGGGCTTGCTGCTGTTTGCCTTCTTGCATCCCGACAGCATCTGTATTCCTATCCCCTCCCCGCCTGTCTCCCCACCTGTCTCTCTGTCTCTCCGCCTGCCGACCTGCTTCCCCACCTGCTCGCCTGCAACCCCACCTGCTCGTCTGCTTCTCCACCTTCCTGGTCTTGTCCCACCTGCTTTCCCGCCTCCTTCTTGCTTGTTTTCTCTACTTGTCTGCCTCCCCTCGGCCTGTCTCCACACCTACCGGCCTGTCGTTTCTCTACTTACCTTCAGTCCTGCTTACCTGCCTCTTCTTTGCCCCCTTCCTGCCTCCCCGCCTACCTGCTGCCTGTCTTCCTCCTGCCTGCCTGCCTTCCCCTATCTAACTCTCACTACCTGCGTCTCCTTGCCTGCCTGCCTGCCTGCCTGCCTGTCTTCCCCTTGTCTGCCTATCTGTTTCCCTACTACCGTATCAGTCTGCATGATTGCTGTCTTCCTGCCAACATCCCCACTTCCTGCTTATCTGCCTGCTTGCTCATCTGCTCGCCTGCCTCCCCCCTTGCCTGACTGCCTGTTTCCTTACAAGCCTGCCGGCAAGCTCCCCACCTCTCTGCCATCCAGCTTGCTACCTACCTCATCACCTGCCTGTTTGCCTCTACACCTGCTGCCTGCCTACTTCCTTGCATTCTACCTCTCCACCTGCCTACCTGCGTACCTCCCCACTTGACTATGTGCCTTCTTTCTCAACTACCTGGCTACCAGACTGCTTGCCTGTAGCCTGCGTGCCTACCTGCTCGTCTGTCTTCCTTCCTATGTGCATTTTCTCGGCTGCCTACCCACGAGCTTGCCTCCCTACCCACATGCCTGCATGCCTGCCTGCCTTTCCACATGTCTGCCTGCTTACCCACATGTCTGCCTGCCTCCCCACATGCCTGTCTTTTTTTTTTTTTTTTTTTGATGCGAGGAAGAAGGAACCAAAGGCCATGAGCCCGCAGTAACAGTTCCCTCCAAGAGAAAAACAAAATACAATAGAGAGACAAATTCAAGATCCGATCATTTTGAGATGCCTGGACACACTGCGTTTGAAAGTTTGGAGATCATAGGCAGCAGGAAATACAGACAGAGGGAGACAGTTCCAGAGCTGACCTGTTGCATAAATGAAAGACTGGGAGTAACGGTTAACTCTTGCATTAGAGAGTTGGACAAAAAAAGGATGAGAGTTTGCTGCCAGACGGGTGCTACGCACCCGTCGTAGAGGTGGAGGAATGCAGGCAGACAGTTCAGAGGAGCAGTGACCATTAAAGTAGCGATAGAAAAGAGATAAAGATGCAACAGTGCGGCGAAGAGATAGAGGTTGAAGGGAGTCAGTAAGAGGAGGAGAGTTAATGAGACGAAAAGCCTTTGACTCCACCCTATTGAGAAGAGCTGTATGTGGGGAGCCTCCCCACACATGAGAGTTGTACTCCACACAGGGGCGGATAAAACCCCTGTATAGAGTCAACAATTGCGCAGGGGTAAAGAAAGAGCGGAGTCGGCTTAGCACACCCAATCTCTTGGAAGCAGATTTTACAAGAGATGTAATATGATCTTTCCAAGATAAGTCCCGAGTAAATGAAACCCCAAGCATGTTCAAGGATGATGCAGGATTAAGCTGAATATTATTAAACATTAGTCGGTATACCTGTGGAAGATTTTGTCGGGTTGATAGGTGTAAGAACTGAGTCTTAGATGCATTAAAGACAACCATATTATCTGCTTACCCACATGCCTGTCTGCTTACCCACATGCCTGTCTGCTTACCCACATACCTGCATGCTTATCCATATGTCTGCCTGCTTACTCACATGCCTGTCTGCTTACCCATAAACCTGCCTGCTTACCCACATACCTGCCTGCTTACCCATATATCTGCCTGCTTACCCACATGCCTGCCTGCTTACCCATATACCTGTCTGCTTACCCATATACCTGCCTGCTTACCCATATACCTGCCTACTTACCCTTATACCTGCCTGCTTACTCACATGCCTGCCTGCTTACCCATATACCTACCCGCTTACCCACATGCCTGCCTGCTTACCCATGTACCTGTCTGCTTACCCACATACCTGCCAGCTTACCCATATACCTGCCTGCTTACCCATATACCTGCCTGCTTGCCCACATCCTAATGGCAATAGAATATTCTGGTCAACTCCCATTTCTTTCAATCATAATTTTACCAAATTCATTCCCCCACTAAAATCTTCAGATGGTAACATTACGAATGACACCCGTGGTAAAGGAAACATCCTTGCCAATGCATTTACCAGAATTTCTACCTTAGATGAAGTCAGCCACAACGTCCTTGTACCAGAACTTGACTCTCCCGAAAGTCCTATACTTAAGATACAGACTAGATATGCAAAATCCGTCCTAGACAATTTACCAACCAATCAAGCTCCAGGTCCAGATGGAATACCTCCAATTGTTTTGAAAAAGTGTTCCCTGGAGCTTGCTCCTGTCCAACCTAAATTATTCATTCCTTGATTCTTAGAAAAAGCTAATATCCACCTATTTCTGAAGAAACGAAGTTCCTCTGACCCCTCTGATTACAAACCAATAGCTATCACATCTCTTGGTAAAGTATTTGAGACTGTGATGAATAAACACAGTAAAACATCTTGAATCCAACAACATATTTAGTTATAGATAGTATGGTTGTTGCCATGAAAGATCCACTATTGATATACTCAGTCTCCTGATTCACACCATCCATCAGTCAATTGACCAACATGGAGAAACTCATACAGTGACCCTTGCCTTTTCTAAAGCTTTTGACAGAGTGTGGCACCGTTCCCTGCTATCCAAACTCCCTTGCCATGGACTAAAGTCTTTTGTGCCTCTGATTCCTTCATATCATTGTTACAGAATGATAAGAATTAAAGTAGAAGATGTGTATTCCAATTTCCACTCGATTAATACCGGCGTGCCATAAGGATCATTTGTGGCTCCAACCATATCCGTACTTCATTTTAATGATTTTGTATCTGTCACCCGTAATCCCATCCATTCCTACGCAGATGACTCGACGTTTCATAGTTCATTCACTCTTAAACACCCCGTCACAAAATTTAATTTCTCTAACTCACAACTCAGTACAGCCATCCCTATAAATCAAGACTTACCTAACATCAGTGAATGGGGACAAAATAACATTGTCTCATTTAATGCTCGTAAAACCAAATATATACAGTTTTGCCTGATTCCTATATTACCTTCAATGTTACAAATATTCCTGTCTCTAACAGTATTGAAATTCTGTCTCTCATAACAATGCCCACAGCTGGACCTCTCATGTCAGATCACTTGCTAAAACCGCCTAAAAGAAACTTGGATTATTGTACAGAGTTCGTAACTTCTTCACTGACGAGCAGATAGCTATAATTAATGAGAGTCATGTGCGCTTTCAGCTGGAATATTGCCCACCTTTGTGGAATGGATGTGGAGAGGTAGCGCTAAAACAACTAGACAAAATTCAAAACAAAGTTGTTGGAATTATTAATAACCCTGATATTACAAGTAACCTACCTCCCCTACAAGTAAAAAGGAATTTTGCCTTACTACACGCCTACACTCCTGCCTGCCTTCCTTCTGCCTGCCTGCCTTCCCACATACCCTCTGCTTGTACACATGCTTCCCTGTCTCCCTCAGTCCTTACATGCCTATAAACATTTCCTTGCCTGTCTGCCTGCCTTCCTCCTACACCAGGTTGCCTTCCTTCTGCCTACCTCCGACCTGCCTACCTCCCCTTGGCCTGTTTGACCACACACCACTTCAAGCGTCCTCATCAAGGAGGAATTCGAGGCAAACTGTTTTGTTGGATGCAAGACTTTCTCATAAAAAGAGAAATGAGGACAGTACTAAGAGGAAACTACTCATCATGGAAAGAAGTGACTAGTAGAGTACCACAGGGTTCAGTGCTGGCACCAATCATGTTTTTAGTGTATATAAATGATATAAACAGTAACACTGGAAATGAGAGCTATCTGAATATGTTTGCAGATGATGCAAAAATACAAAGGAGAATTACTAACACAGACTCTTGCAAAGAGCTGCAAGAAGAATTAAATAAACTTCATGAATGGAGTAGTATATGGCAAATGGAATTCAATGTGGACAAGTGTCATGTAATCAAGTTTGGTAAAAGTGGAAAAAGACCTGATTGGGATTATAAGTTAGGAAATAAAACCCTATACACATCAGAAAGAGAGAAAGACCTAGGTGTGATTATCAGTAACAGACTATCTCCGGCTGACCACATCAGCGAGAAGGTACGGAACATGTATACACTGCTTGCAAATATGAGAATAGCATTCACATACATAAATGAAGACATGCTAAGAAGGATAATAACATCATTCATTAGACCAACCCTGGAATATGCATCAGTAGACTGGAGTCCTCATCTCAAAAAGCATATAGACAAGATTGAAAAAGTTCAAAGGGCCGCTACAAGATGGATACCAAGCTTAAGGGATCTAAGCTACGAAGAAAGATTAAATAAACTGAATCTACCAACTTTACAGGAGAGAAGGAAAAGAGGTGACATGATAATGCTATATAAGTGCATATCAGGAAAGGAGAAAAATAGACATAAATGATTACTTAACATATGGAGAAGCATCAGCAAGAGGACACTGCAAAAAACTGCATAAGAAGAGAGGTGATAAAGACGTAAGGAAATTCAGTTTCCCAAACAGAGCAATTGATCAATGGAATGCACTACCGAATGAAATAGTGTGTGCCAAAACAATTCACAAATTTAAGGATATGTACGATAAATATGGTTTAAGACACGGGACAGTACGAGCTTGACTCATTCCTGTAAAGATACAATTAGGTAAGAACACACACACACACCACCGTACATTTCTCTCTCTCTCTCTCTCTCTCTCTCTCTCTCTCTCTCTCTCTCTCTCTCACACACACACACACACACACACACACACACACAGTGATTACAGATACTCGTCAGTCTGTGTGTATTTGCTCGGTTTCTGGAGTGTAGGGTTCTGCGTACACACTTCATACACACCTGAAGGAGATCCCGAACTTGTGTGTGTGTGTGTGTGTGTGTGTAATTCACCGGGTCGGTCAGGATGGTCGTGATCGTCAGCTTTTACCCTCCCGGAAGGGAGCTGAGAGCTCATATAGTCCGATCTAAGGGCAAAGTTGTGACCTTCACACACGCACACACCCGTCCCCTTGCTCAAGGGGGACAGTAACCACCCACTTCGTCAGTGAAACTTTTCGCAACCTGAGCGAGGCGCGAACTCCCGTCCACCAGTTGGCAAGCGAGAACGTTACCACTGCACTGTGTGTGTGTGTGAGTGTGAGAGAGAGAGAGAGAGAGAGAGAGAGAGAGAGAGAGAGAGATGTACGATGGTGTGTGTGTGTGTGTGTGTGTGTGTGTGTGTGTGTGTGTGTGTGTGTGTGTGTGTGTTTTAATATAGCTGATAGGTGGCGTGAAACTCGTACGTGTGGATGTTTATGCCTACAAGGTGGAGTCAGGATTCCCGGGGCTTGAATGATGAGTGGATAAGACTGTGGCCCATTCGATTTCCACCAGTTTTTCCTTCCTCTCTGAACCCTCTCACTCAATCCTTAGGTGAGAAAAGAGGTCTAGATGATGATGATGATGATGATGATGATAATGATGAAGATGATGATGGTTTATTCCTCATGACACCCACCCACCCACCCACCCACACACGACGTAGGTAACACATGGGAACACACTGGTACATCTATGCAACAGAAACAGCGCACACTGCTCACATGCTGCGGAGAGTCAGCTGATCGTACCAGAAAATTATTTGTTTCATCACCTCCACTCACGTCATTAACGAGGAGTTCCATCCAGCCATACCCCATTCTCTGACATAGAGCTGTCCCTAAAACTGATTAATCGTCCGAACTGCCAGTGTCTGAATTTGGGTTAGGTTTGCTTTCCCTGAATGTGGCTAATTTATTAGCACTGTCTCTGTCACATGCCCTGAAGGAGGCTCACGAAAGTTGCGACATGATGAGCCGAGAGTCAGAGCGCACCTAGCCACATCTTGGAAAGTGTTATGTCCACCACCACCTTCCCCACAAATACTTTCACACAGACATTACGCATCATACTTCAAAAAGAATGCAGACTCTGTTTCAGAGAAGAGCGATGATCACTACTTCAAAACTCAATCCTGACACGAACAACCATCCTCCTTCATTTGTTAAATGGGCTTCACATTTTCACAACCTTTGCACAACCTGATACATGAGCACTTTGTACGATAGGCATTATGGTACGCCGTCCACAAATTTTTATAACACCCCACCCTCCTTGCGAGGCACTACCGATGCCTCCAGTATAAGTATCATTTCCTGCACCTTTGTCAGGAGGTGTTTTCGCTACCACTCCCCCTACATTATTGTTAGGATGTGTTTTCACTACACTGTCATCCTTGCATCTTTGCTTGGAAATGCCGTAGCTTCCACTGTCGTTACAGTTTTGAACTCTCCAAAACCTCCACCTTAAACTATTGTAATTATCGCCACCCTAAACCTTTCACCAGAAGGTGTTACAGATACCTCTGTTCTGAATACCCTGGCCCCATCAGATAATCAAGAGGGGGTTCTTCGGAATCTTGGCCTTTCCAAGGACGTCTAAAACACACACACACACACACAAAGACAGAGGGATTCAATCTAGGCGGACGTGTGACACCGGCGCTCCGTACCAAATCATCACGGCCAGTGGCATTACCTAAATAGTATCTTTGTATGAGTCAAGCTCAGTACCAGGTTGGACTAAATGATTGTTCATTATTAAAAGGAAAAAAAATAATAAGTTTAAACAAGACTTGTACAAACAGGAAATAGAACCAAGACGAAAGAATACGCTGAGTCATCTCTGAGGTTTGTTTAGACTACAACAACACGGAGATTGTAACTACATGCTCTTCACTTTAAGTATTGCAAAATGGATACATACTTCAGTAAAACAAATTTGGAAATGAAAAGGGATAAAGGTAAAAAGCAAAATGATGATTTCTACCAAGAACTGGTTGAAGTAGAGACTCACAATAGACTGGTTGAACGTGTAAACAAACTAGAAATGGCTTTCAAAAATGAAATTGATGAAATAAAGAAGCAGATGCACTTGCAAAAGGAAGAAATAGAAAAACTAGGAAGGGAGGCCAATAAGAAAGACACAACCATCAGTGAACTAACAGTGGAATTGAGTACACTTAGGAAGAAAATGAGTGAAATGGCAAGTACAGTAGACAATCACGAGAGTGCTATAGGAGAGTTCAAAAATGACACAGAGACAATTAGGCAAGTTAGCAGTCTTATTGACCAGAGCAGTGATATTGAGGAGAAGATAACACAAGTGAATGAAGCTGTGCAAAGCTACAAAAATAATGTAGAAACCACGTATACTGAAATGGTGAAAGTAAAGAAAGACTTAGAAACAAGGGTGGAGGAAAAAAGCATTAAAAAAGAGGTGAAAAGAATAATCCAAAACAATCCAAAGTTAGTCAGAGATTCAGTAGAGATAAACAAATCAATAGTAATCACTGGTATAGAAGAGGAAGAAGTTAAAAACAAGATCACAAGAGACAAAAAGGAGATGGCAAATGTAATGAGCTTACTGAAAGAAGTATCAGAGGAAATCTGTAGTAAAGACATAGAGGAACACAAAAGGTTAGGGAAATACGAGAAAAGCAAGACAAGACCTCTAAAGGTGACTTTCCAGAGTGTAAACACTGTGGAAGAGATACTAAAAAATGCAAAGAATCTTAAGGAAAAAGAGGAGTTCAAAAATGTATGGATAAAAAGATGCCTAACACAAGAGGAACTGGAATTACTGAAAGAGAAAAGGGAGGAAGCAAAAAAAAAAAAAAAAAAAAATGAGGGGAGATCAGAAGAGAAGAAGAAGAAATTTTTTTACAAAGTAATAGGATTGCAGGTACGAAAGTGGTACACAAACAGGATGGAAGAAAAAGGAGGAAGGTAGTAGAACCATGTCATGACAAGTATATAAACAAGATAAAGTTGATGTACTCAAATGTGGATGGAATGGTATCTAAATTACTAGAGATGAATGATTATGTCAGAGAAAATGAACCACAAATAATATGCCTAACTGAAACAAAATTAACACCAAGGATATCCAATGACATACTAAACTTAGAGGAATACAACATATGGAGAAAAGACAGAAATTTAAAAAAAGGAGGAGGAATCATAATATTAACTAAGAAAAATCTAAAAGTCAAGGAAATAAAACTAGATATACCATCACAAGTAGAACTGATTGCAGTAGAGATCGACACATCTGAACGTAAAGTAATTGTAGCCAATTTGTACATGCCACCCAGATCAAACACATGGGAAAGAGACGAATATGAGGACCTGGCAGAGAGTACAATTCAGAGTATAAGATCATTGCTACATAAAATAGAAGAGAAATCGGAAAGAATTATACTAACTGGGGCCTTCAATACAAATATAAATTGGAATACTCTAGATATATATAGCCAAGAAAGCTGTTGGGACCAAAAGCTCCTGGATCTCGTACAAGAGTTTTTCTCAACGCAACATGTGAGGGAAACCACCAGAAAAAGAGGACTTGATGTACCTTCAGTGCTAGATCTAATATTTACTAGGCAAGAAAATGATATTGACAGTTTAATATATCACCCTCCACTCGGCAAAAGCGATCATGCAGTACTAAATTATAACTTCAGGATAGCATATGACATAGTAAACAGCAATGACAGTTACAAAAAGAGCCTAAACTATAAAAAGGGAAATTATCAAGACCTAAAGAAGTATTTCTTAGAAGTTGACTGGGAAAATGAGCTTAGAGGGACAAGATTTAAATGCTGTATATAAAAAATTTTGTGAATTTTATGAAATAGGAGTCCAGAAGTACATCCCACAGCACAAAGAAGCAGATAAGAAAATACAGAAATGGTTCAATACAGAATGTAAAAAATCAAAAGAAAGAAGAGATTTGTTGTGGAATAGATACAGAAGACACAATAGTGAAAGGGCGTATAATAATTACAAACAGGCAAGAAATGACTATACAAGAATAAGGAGGGAAGCCCAAAAACAGTTTGAGGAGGATATAATAAATAAAAGTAGTGATCAAACGAAGCTATTTTACGGCTACATCAGAAGCAAAACCAAAGTAAAAGATATAATCCATTACGGACGAGGGAATCACTTATACACAAGAGAAAGATATTTGTGAAGCACTAAATAAGAATTTCCAATTAGTTTTTACAGAAGAAAAAAATTTTGAGAGGGACTATGTGGAACACGCATGTCCACACATACTACCAGATATACAAATAGCAGAAAAAGTAATACAGGAGGTGTTAAGTAAATTAGACAGAGGAAAAGCAAGTGGTCCTGACGAAATTTTTCATTCATTCATTCATTGCCAGACGCCATGTATCCCAAAAGGGGTGGCCAACGGCTTAGAGTTAATTGTTTCACAGGGAGGGGCACTAATCCTCCACCAACCCCACTTGACACGTAGGGAGAACGTTATGCCAACAGCATCTGGTGTTCCCAGGCGGTCACTCATCCAAGTACCAACCAGACCCAACGTTGCTTAACTTCTCTGATCGAACGGGAAGCGGTGTACTCAACGTGGTATGGCCCATCAAGGAGGAATTCGAGGCAAACTGTTTTGTTGGATGCAAGACTTTCTCATAAAAAGAGAAATGAGGACAGTACTAAGAGGAAACTACTCATCATGGAAAGAAGTGACTAGTAGAGTACCACAGGGTTCAGTGCTGGCACCAATCATGTTTTTAGTGTATATAAATGATATAAACAGTAACACTGGAAATGAGAGCTATCTGAATATGTTTGCAGATGATGCAAAAATACAAAGGAGAATTACTAACACAGACTCTTGCAAAGAGCTGCAAGAAGAATTAAATAAACTTCATGAATGGAGTAGTATATGGCAAATGGAATTCAATGTGGACAAGTGTCATGTAATCAAGTTTGGTAAAAGTGGAAAAAGACCTGATTGGGATTATAAGTTAGGAAATAAAACCCTATACACATCAGAAAGAGAGAAAGACCTAGGTGTGATTATCAGTAACAGACTATCTCCGGCTGACCACATCAGCGAGAAGGTACGGAACATGTATACACTGCTTGCAAATATGAGAATAGCATTCACATACATAAATGAAGACATGCTAAGAAGGATAATAACATCATTCATTAGACCAACCCTGGAATATGCATCAGTAGACTGGAGTCCTCATCTCAAAAAGCATATAGACAAGATTGAAAAAGTTCAAAGGGCCGCTACAAGATGGATACCAAGCTTAAGGGATCTAAGCTACGAAGAAAGATTAAATAAACTGAATCTACCAACTTTACAGGAGAGAAGGAAAAGAGGTGACATGATAATGCTATATAAGTGCATATCAGGAAAGGAGAAAATAGACATAAATGATTACTTAACATATGGAGAAGCATCAGCAAGAGGACACTGCAAAAAACTGCATAAGAAGAGGTGATAAAGACGTAAGGAAATTCAGTTTCCCAAACAGAGCAATTGATCAATGGAATGCACTACCGAATGAAATAGTGTGTGCCAAAACAATTCACAAATTTAAGGATATGTACGATAAATATGGTTTAAGACACGGGACAGTACGAGCTTGACTCATTCCTGTAAAGATACAATTAGGTAAGAACACACACACACACCACCGTACATTTCTCTCTCTCTCTCTCTCTCTCTCTCTCTCTCTCTCTCTCTCTCTCTCTCTCTCTCTCACACACACACACACACACACACACACACAGTGATTACAGATACTCGTCAGTCTGTGTGTATTTGCTCGGTTTCTGGAGTGTAGGGTTCTGCGTACACACTTCATACACACCTGAAGGAGATCCCGAACTTGTGTGTGTGTGTGTGTGTGTGTGTGTAATTCACCGGGTCGGTCAGGATGGTCGTGATCGTCAGCTTTTACCCTCCCGGAAGGGAGCTGAGAGCTCATATAGTCCGATCTAAGGGCAAGGTTGTGACCTTCACACACGCACACACCCGTCCCCTTGCTCAAGGGGGACAGTAACCACCCACTTCGTCAGTGAAACTTTTCGCAACCTGAGCGAGGCGCGAACTCCCGTCCACCAGTTGGCAAGCGAGAACGTTACCACTGCACTGTGTGTGTGTGTGAGTGTGAGAGAGAGAGAGAGAGAGAGAGAGAGAGAGAGAGAGAGATGTACGATGGTGTGTGTGTGTGTGTGTGTGTGTGTGTGTGTGTGTGTGTGTGTGTGTGTGTGTGTGTGTTTTAATATAGCTGATAGGTGGCGTGAAACTCGTACGTGTGGATGTTTATGCCTACAAGGTGGAGTCAGGATTCCCGGGGCTTGAATGATGAGTGGATAAGACTGTGGCCCATTCGATTTCCACCAGTTTTTCCTTCCTCTCTGAACCCTCTCACTCAATCCTTAGGTGAGAAAAGAGGTCTAGATGATGATGATGATGATGATGATGATAATGATGAAGATGATGATGGTTTATTCCTCATGACACCCACCCACCCACCCACCCACACACGACGTAGGTAACACATGGGAACACACTGGTACATCTATGCAACAGAAACAGCGCACACTGCTCACATGCTGCGGAGAGTCAGCTGATCGTACCAGAAAATTATTTGTTTCATCACCTCCACTCACGTCATTAACGAGGAGTTCCATCGAGCCATACCCCATTCTCTGACATAGAGCTGTCCCTAAAACTGATTAATCGTCCGAACTGCCAGTGTCTGAATTTGGGTTAGGTTTGCTTTCCCTGAATGTGGCTAATTTATTAGCACTGTCTCTGTCACATGCCCTGAAGGAGGCTCACGAAAGTTGCGACATGATGAGCCGAGAGTCAGAGCGCACCTAGCCACATCTTGGAAAGTGTTATGTCCACCACCACCTTCCCCACAAATACTTTCACACAGACATTACGCATCATACTTCAAAAAGAATGCAGACTCTGTTTCAGAGAAGAGCGATGATCACTACTTCAAAACTCAATCCTGACACGAACAACCATCCTCCTTCATTTGTTAAATGGGCTTCACATTTTCACAACCTTTGCACAACCTGATACATGAGCACTTTGTACGATAGGCATTATGGTACGCCGTCCACAAATTTTTATAACACCCCACCCTCCTTGCGAGGCACTACCGATGCCTCCAGTATAAGTATCATTTCCTGCACCTTTGTCAGGAGGTGTTTTCGCTACCACTCCCCCTACATTATTGTTAGGATGTGTTTTCACTACACTGTCATCCTTGCATCTTTGCTTGGAAATGCCGTAGCTTCCACTGTCGTTACAGTTTTGAACTCTCCAAAACCTCCACCTTAAACTATTGTAATTATCGCCACCCTAAACCTTTCACCAGAAGGTGTTACAGATACCTCTGTTCTGAATACCCTGGCCCCATCAGATAATCAAGAGGGGGTTCTTCGGAATCTTGGCCTTTCCAAGGACGTCTAAAACACACACACACACACACAAAGACAGAGGGATTCAATCTAGGCGGACGTGTGACACCGGCGCTCCGTACCAAATCATCACGGCCAGTGGCATTACCTAAATAGTATCTTTGTATGAGTCAAGCTCAGTACCAGGTTGGACTAAATGATTGTTCATTATTAAAAGGAAAAAAATAATAAGTTTAAACAAGACTTGTACAAACAGGAAATAGAACCAAGACGAAAGAATACGCTGAGTCATCTCTGAGGTTTGTTTAGACTACAACAACACGGAGATTGTAACTACATGCTCTTCACTTTAAGTATTGCAAAATGGATACATACTTCAGTAAAACAAATTTGGAAAAGAAAAGGGATAAAGGTAAAAAGCAAAATGATGATTTCTACCAAGAACTGGTTGAAGTAGAGACTCACAATAGACTGGTTGAACGTGTAAACAAACTAGAAATGGCTTTCAAAAATGAAATTGATGAAATAAAGAAGCAGATGCACTTGCAAAAGGAAGAAATAGAAAAACTAGGAAGGGAGGCCAATAAGAAAGACACAACCATCAGTGAACTAACAGTGGAATTGAGTACACTTAGGAAGAAAATGAGTGAAATGGCAAGTACAGTAGACAATCACGAGAGTGCTATAGGAGAGTTCAAAAATGACACAGAGACAATTAGGCAAGTTAGCAGTCTTATTGACCAGAGCAGTGATATTGAGGAGAAGATAACACAAGTGAATGAAGCTGTGCAAAGCTACAAAAATAATGTAGAAACCACGTATGCTGAAATGGTGAAAGTAAAGAAAGACTTAGAAACAAGGGTGGAGGAAAAAAGCATTAAAAAAGAGGTGAAAAGAATAATCCAAAACAATCCAAAGTTAGTCAGAGATTCAGTAGAGATAAACAAATCAATAGTAATCACTGGTATAGAAGAGGAAGAAGTTAAAAACAAGATCACAAGAGACAAAAAGGAGATGGCAAATGTAATGAGCTTACTGAAAGAAGTATCAGAGGAAATCTGTAGTAAAGACATAGAGGAACACAAAAGGTTAGGGAAATACGAGAAAAGCAAGACAAGACCTCTAAAGGTGACTTTCCAGAGTGTAAACACTGTGGAAGAGATACTAAAAAATGCAAAGAATCTTAAGGAAAAAGAGGAGTTCAAAAATGTATGGATAAAAAGATGCCTAACACAAGAGGAACTGGAATTACTGAAAGAGAAAAGGGAGGAAGCAAAAAAAAAAAAAAAAAATGAGGGGAGATCAGAAGAGAAGAAGAAGAAATTTTTTACAAAGTAATAGGATTGCAGGTACGAAAGTGGTACACAAACAGGATGGAAGAAAAAGGAGGAAGGTAGTAGAACCATGTCATGACAAGTATATAAACAAGATAAAGTTGATGTACTCAAATGTGGATGGAATGGTATCTAAATTACTAGAGATGAATGATTATGTCAGAGAAAATGAACCACAAATAATATGCCTAACTGAAACAAAATTAACACCAAGGATATCCAATGACATACTAAACTTAGAGGAATACAACATATGGAGAAAAGACAGAAATTTAAAAAAGGAGGAGGAATCATAATATTAACTAAGAAAAAATCTAAATAGTCAAGGAACTAAAACTAGATATACCATCACAAGTAGAACTGATTGCAGTAGAGATCGACACATCTGAACGTAAAGTAATTGTAGCCAATTTGTACATGCCACCCAGATCAAACACATGGGAAAGAGACGAATATGAGGACCTGGCAGAGAGTACAATTCAGAGTATAAGATCATTGCTACATAAAATAGAAGAGAAATCGGAAAGAATTATACTAACTGGGGCCTTCAATACAAATATAAATTGGAATACTCTAGATATATATAGCCAAGAAAGCTGTTGGGACCAAAAGCTCCTGGATCTCGTACAAGAGTTTTTCTCAACGCAACATGTGAGGGAAACCACCAGAAAAAGAGGACTTGATGTACCTTCAGTGCTAGATCTAATATTTACTAGGCAAGAAAATGATATTGACAGTTTAATATATCACCCTCCACTCGGCAAAAGCGATCATGCAGTACTAAATTATAACTTCAGGATAGCATATGACATAGTAAACAGCAATGACAGTTACAAAAAGAGCCTAAACTATAAAAAGGGAAATTATCAAGACCTAAAGAAGTATTTCTTAGAAGTTGACTGGGAAAATGAGCTTAGAGGACAAGATTTAAATGCTGTATATAAAAAATTTTGTGAATTTTATGAAATAGGAGTCCAGAAGTACATCCCACAGCACAAAGAAGCAGATAAGAAAATACAGAAATGGTTCAATACAGAATGTAAAAAATCAAAAGAAAGAAGAGATTTGTTGTGGAATAGATACAGAAGACACAATAGTGAAAGGGCGTATAATAATTACAAACAGGCAAGAAATGACTATACAAGAATAAGGAGGGAAGCCCAAAAACAGTTTGAGGAGGATATAATAAATAAAAGTAGTGATCAAACGAAGCTATTTTACGGCTACATCAGAAGCAAAACCAAAGTAAAAGATATAATCCATTACGGACGAGGGAATCACTTATACACAAGAGAAAGATATTTGTGAAGCACTAAATAAGAATTTCCAATTAGTTTTTACAGAAGAAAAAATTTTGAGAGGGACTATGTGGAACACGCATGTCCACACATACTACCAGATATACAAATAGCAGAAAAAGTAATACAGGAGGTGTTAAGTAAATTAGACAGAGGAAAAGCAAGTGGTCCTGACGAAATTTTTCATTCATTCATTCATTGCCAGACGCCATGTATCCCAAAAGGGGTGGCCAACGGCTTAGAGTTAATTGTTTCACAGGGAGGGGCACTAATCCTCCACCAACCCCACTTGACACGTAGGGAGAACGTTATGCCAACAGCATCTGGTGTTCCCAGGCGGTCACTCATCCAAGTACCAACCAGACCCAACGTTGCTTAACTTCTCTGATCGAACGGGAAGCGGTGTACTCAACGTGGTATGGCCCATCAAGGAGGAATTCGAGGCAAACTGTTTTGTTGGATGCAAGACTTTCTCATAAAAAGAGAAATGAGGACAGTACTAAGAGGAAACTACTCATCATGGAAAGAAGTGACTAGTAGAGTACCACAGGGTTCAGTGCTGGCACCAATCATGTTTTTAGTGTATATAAATGATATAAACAGTAACACTGGAAATGAGAGCTATCTGAATATGTTTGCAGATGATGCAAAAATACAAAGGAGAATTACTAACACAGACTCTTGCAAAGAGCTGCAAGAAGAATTAAATAAACTTCATGAATGGAGTAGTATATGGCAAATGGAATTCAATGTGGACAAGTGTCATGTAATCAAGTTTGGTAAAAGTGGAAAAAGACCTGATTGGGATTATAAGTTAGGAAATAAAACCCTATACACATCAGAAAGAGAGAAAGACCTAGGTGTGATTATCAGTAACAGACTATCTCCGGCTGACCACATCAGCGAGAAGGTACGGAACATGTATACACTGCTTGCAAATATGAGAATAGCATTCACATACATAAATGAAGACATGCTAAGAAGGATAATAACATCATTCATTAGACCAACCCTGGAATATGCATCAGTAGACTGGAGTCCTCATCTCAAAAAGCATATAGACAAGATTGAAAAAGTTCAAAGGGCCGCTACAAGATGGATACCAAGCTTAAGGGATCTAAGCTACGAAGAAAGATTAAATAAACTGAATCTACCAACTTTACAGGAGAGAAGGAAAAGAGGTGACATGATAATGCTATATAAGTGCATATCAGGAAAGGAGAAAATAGACATAAATGATTACTTAACATATGGAGAAGCATCAGCAAGAGGACACTGCAAAAAACTGCATAAGAAGAGAGGTGATAAAGACGTAAGGAAATTCAGTTTCCCAAACAGAGCAATTGATCAATGGAATGCACTACCGAATGAAATAGTGTGTGCCAAAACAATTCACAAATTTAAGGATATGTACGATAAATATGGTTTAAGACACGGGACAGTACGAGCTTGACTCATTCCTGTAAAGATACAATTAGGTAAGAACACACACACACACCACCGTACATTTCTCTCTCTCTCTCTCTCTCTCTCTCTCTCTCTCTCTCTCTCTCTCTCTCTCTCTCACACACACACACACACACACACACACACAGTGATTACAGATACTCGTCAGTCTGTGTGTATTTGCTCGGTTTCTGGAGTGTAGGGTTCTGCGTACACACTTCATACACACCTGAAGGAGATCCCGAACTTGTGTGTGTGTGTGTGTGTGTGTGTAATTCACCGGGTCGGTCAGGATGGTCGTGATCGTCAGCTTTTACCCTCCCGGAAGGGAGCTGAGAGCTCATATAGTCCGATCTAAGGGCAAGGTTGTGACCTTCACACACGCACACACCCGTCCCCTTGCTCAAGGGGGACAGTAACCACCCACTTCGTCAGTGAAACTTTTCGCAACCTGAGCGAGGCGCGAACTCCCGTCCACCAGTTGGCAAGCGAGAACGTTACCACTGCACTGTGTGTGTGTGTGAGTGTGAGAGAGAGAGAGAGAGAGAGAGAGAGAGAGAGAGAGAGATGTACGATGGTGTGTGTGTGTGTGTGTGTGTGTGTGTGTGTGTGTGTGTGTGTGTGTGTGTGTGTGTGTTTTAATATAGCTGATAGGTGGCGTGAAACTCGTACGTGTGGATGTTTATGCCTACAAGGTGGAGTCAGGATTCCCGGGGCTTGAATGATGAGTGGATAAGACTGTGGCCCATTCGATTTCCACCAGTTTTTCCTTCCTCTCTGAACCCTCTCACTCAATCCTTAGGTGAGAAAAGAGGTCTAGATGATGATGATGATGATGATGATGATAATGATGAAGATGATGATGGTTTATTCCTCATGACACCCACCCACCCACCCACCCACACACGACGTAGGTAACACATGGGAACACACTGGTACATCTATGCAACAGAAACAGCGCACACTGCTCACATGCTGCGGAGAGTCAGCTGATCGTACCAGAAAATTATTTGTTTCATCACCTCCACTCACGTCATTAACGAGGAGTTCCATCCAGCCATACCCCATTCTCTGACATAGAGCTGTCCCTAAAACTGATTAATCGTCCGAACTGCCAGTGTCTGAATTTGGGTTTGGTTTGCTTTCCCTGAATGTGGCTAATTTATTAGCACTGTTTCTGTCACATGCCCTGAAGGAGGTTCACAAAAGTTGCGACATGATCAACCGAGAGTCAGAGTGCACCTAGCCACATTTTGGAAAGTGTTATGTCCGCCACCACCACCCTCCCCACAAATACTTTCACACAGACATTAGCATCTTACTTCAAAAAGAGTGCAGACTGTTTCAGAGAAGGGCGATGATCACTACTTCAAAACTCAATCCTGACACGAACAACCATCCTCCTTCATTTGTTAAATGGGCTTCACATTTTCACAACCTTTGCACAACCTGATACATGAGCACTTTGTACGATAGGCATTATGGTACGCCGTCCACAAATTTTTATAACACCCCACCCTCCTTGCGAGGCACTACCGATGCCTCCAGTATAAGTATCATTTCCTGCACCTTTGTCAGGAGGTGTTTTCGCTACCACTCCCCCTACATTATTGTTAGGATGTGTTTTCACTACACTGTCATCCTTGCATCTTTGCTTGGAAATGCCGTAGCTTCCACTGTCGTTACAGTTTTGAACTCTCCAAAACCTCCACCTTAAACTATTGTAATTATCGCCACCCTAAACCTTTCACCAGAAGGTGTTACAGATACCTCTGTTCTGAATACCCTGGCCCCATCAGATAATCAAGAGGGGTTCTTCGGAATCTTGGCCTTTCCAAGGACGTCTAAAACACACACACACACACACAAAGACAGAGGGATTCAATCTAGGCGGACGTGTGACACCGGCGCTCCGTACCAAATCATCACGGCCAGTGGCATTACCTAAATAGTATCTTTGTATGAGTCAAGCTCAGTACCAGGTTGGACTAAATGATTGTTCATTATTAAAAGGAAAAAAATAATAAGTTTAAACAAGACTTGTACAAACAGGAAATAGAACCAAGACGAAAGAATACGCTGAGTCATCTCTGAGGTTTGTTTAGACTACAACAACACGGAGATTGTAACTACATGCTCTTCACTTTAAGTATTGCAAAATGGATACATACTTCAGTAAAACAAATTTGGAAAAGAAAAGGGATAAAGGTAAAAAGCAAAATGATGATTTCTACCAAGAACTGGTTGAAGTAGAGACTCACAATAGACTGGTTGAACGTGTAAACAAACTAGAAATGGCTTTCAAAAATGAAATTGATGAAATAAAGAAGCAGATGCACTTGCAAAAGGAAGAAATAGAAAAACTAGGAAGGGAGGCCAATAAGAAAGACACAACCATCAGTGAACTAACAGTGGAATTGAGTACACTTAGGAAGAAAATGAGTGAAATGGCAAGTACAGTAGACAATCACGAGAGTGCTATAGGAGAGTTCAAAAATGACACAGAGACAATTAGGCAAGTTAGCAGTCTTATTGACCAGAGCAGTGATATTGAGGAGAAGATAACACAAGTGAATGAAGCTGTGCAAAGCTACAAAAATAATGTAGAAACCACGTATGCTGAAATGGTGAAAGTAAAGAAAGACTTAGAAACAAGGGTGGAGGAAAAAAGCATTAAAAGAGGTGAAAAGAATAATCCAAAACAATCCAAAGTTAGTCAGAGATTCAGTAGAGATAAACAAATCAATAGTAATCACTGGTATAGAAGAGGAAGAAGTTAAAAACAAGATCACAAGAGACAAAAAGGAGATGGCAAATGTAATGAGCTTACTGAAAGAAGTATCAGAGGAAATCTGTAGTAAAGACATAGAGGAACACAAAAGGTTAGGGAAATACGAGAAAAGCAAGACAAGACCTCTAAAGGTGACTTTCCAGAGTGTAAACACTGTGGAAGAGATACTAAAAAATGCAAAGAATCTTAAGGAAAAAGAGGAGTTCAAAAATGTATGGATAAAAAGATGCCTAACACAAGAGGAACTGGAATTACTGAAAGAGAAAAGGGAGGAAGCAAAAAAAAAAAAAAAAAAAATGAGGGGAGATCAGAAGAGAAGAAGAAGAAATTTTTTTACAAAGTAATAGGATTGCAGGTACGAAAGTGGTACACAAACAGGATGGAAGAAAAAGGAGGAAGGTAGTAGAACCATGTCATGACAAGTATATAAACAAGATAAAGTTGATGTACTCAAATGTGGATGGAATGGTATCTAAATTACTAGAGATGAATGATTATGTCAGAGAAAATGAACCACAAATAATATGCCTAACTGAAACAAAATTAACACCAAGGATATCCAATGACATACTAAACTTAGAGGAATACAACATATGGAGAAAAGACAGAAATTTAAAAAAAGGAGGAGGAATCATAATATTAACTAAGAAAAATCTAAAAGTCAAGGAAATAAAACTAGATATACCATCACAAGTAGAACTGATTGCAGTAGAGATCGACACATCTGAACGTAAAGTAATTGTAGCCAATTTGTACATGCCACCCAGATCAAACACATGGGAAAGAGACGAATATGAGGACCTGGCAGAGAGTACAATTCAGAGTATAAGATCATTGCTACATAAAATAGAAGAGAAATCGGAAAGAATTATACTAACTGGGGCCTTCAATACAAATATAAATTGGAATACTCTAGATATATATAGCCAAGAAAGCTGTTGGGACCAAAAGCTCCTGGATCTCGTACAAGAGTTTTTCTCAACGCAACATGTGAAGGAAACCACCAGAAAAAGAGGACTTGATGTACCTTCAGTGCTAGATCTAATATTTACTAGGCAAGAAAATTATATTGACAGTTTAATATATCACCCTCCACTCGGCAAAAGCGATCATGCAGTACTAAATTATAACTTCAGGATAGCATATGACATAGTAAACAGCAATGACAGTTACAAAAAGAGCCTAAACTATAAAAAGGGAAATTATCAAGACCTAAAGAAGTATTTCTTAGAAGTTGACTGGGAAAATGAGCTTAGAGGACAAGATTTAAATGCTGTATATAAAAAATTTTGTGAATTTTATGAAATAGGAGTCCAGAAGTACATCCCACAGCACAAAGAAGCAGATAAGAAAATACAGAAATGGTTCAATACAGAATGTAAAAAATCAAAAGAAAGAAGAGATTTGTTGTGGAATAGATACAGAAGACACAATAGTGAAAGGGCGTATAATAATTACAAACAGGCAAGAAATGACTATACAAGAATAAGGAGGGAAGCCCAAAAACAGTTTGAGGAGGATATAATAAATAAAAGTAGTGATCAAACGAAGCTATTTTACGGCTACATCAGAAGCAAAACCAAAGTAAAAGATATAATCCATTACGGACGAGGGAATCACTTATACACAAGAGAAAGATATTTGTGAAGCACTAAATAAGAATTTCCAATTAGTTTTTACAGAAGAAAAAAATTTTGAGAGGGACTATGTGGAACACGCATGTCCACACATACTACCAGATATACAAATAGCAGAAAAAGTAATACAGGAGGTGTTAAGTAAATTAGACAGAGGAAAAGCAAGTGGTCCTGACGAAATTTTTCATTCATTCATTCATTGCCAGACGCCATGTATCCCAAAAGGGGTGGCCAACGGCTTAGAGTTAATTGTTTCACAGGGAGGGGCACTAATCCTCCACCAACCCCACTTGACACGTAGGGAGAACGTTATGCCAACAGCATCTGGTGTTCCCAGGCGGTCACTCATCCAAGTACCAACCAGACCCAACGTTGCTTAACTTCTCTGATCGAACGGGAAGCGGTGTACTCAACGTGGTATGGCCCATCAAGGAGGAATTCGAGGCAAACTGTTTTGTTGGATGCAAGACTTTCTCATAAAAAGAGAAATGAGGACAGTACTAAGAGGAAACTACTCATCATGGAAAGAAGTGACTAGTAGAGTACCACAGGGTTCAGTGCTGGCACCAATCATGTTTTTAGTGTATATAAATGATATAAACAGTAACACTGGAAATGAGAGCTATCTGAATATGTTTGCAGATGATGCAAAAATACAAAGGAGAATTACTAACACAGACTCTTGCAAAGAGCTGCAAGAAGAATTAAATAAACTTCATGAATGGAGTAGTATATGGCAAATGGAATTCAATGTGGACAAGTGTCATGTAATCAAGTTTGGTAAAAGTGGAAAAAGACCTGATTGGGATTATAAGTTAGGAAATAAAACCCTATACACATCAGAAAGAGAGAAAGACCTAGGTGTGATTATCAGTAACAGACTATCTCCGGCTGACCACATCAGCGAGAAGGTACGGAACATGTATACACTGCTTGCAAATATGAGAATAGCATTCACATACATAAATGAAGACATGCTAAGAAGGATAATAACATCATTCATTAGACCAACCCTGGAATATGCATCAGTAGACTGGAGTCCTCATCTCAAAAAGCATATAGACAAGATTGAAAAAGTTCAAAGGGCCGCTACAAGATGGATACCAAGCTTAAGGGATCTAAGCTACGAAGAAAGATTAAATAAACTGAATCTACCAACTTTACAGGAGAGAAGGAAAAGAGGTGACATGATAATGCTATATAAGTGCATATCAGGAAAGGAGAAAATAGACATAAATGATTACTTAACATATGGAGAAGCATCAGCAAGAGGACACTGCAAAAAACTGCATAAGAAGAGAGGTGATAAAGACGTAAGGAAATTCAGTTTCCCAAACAGAGCAATTGATCAATGGAATGCACTACCGAATGAAATAGTGTGTGCCAAAACAATTCACAAATTTAAGGATATGTACGATAAATATGGTTTAAGACACGGGACAGTACGAGCTTGACTCATTCCTGTAAAGATACAATTAGGTAAGAACACACACACACACCACCGTACATTTCTCTCTCTCTCTCTCTCTCTCTCTCTCTCTCTCTCTCTCTCTCTCTCTCTCTCTCTCACACACACACACACACACACACACACACAGTGATTACAGATACTCGTCAGTCTGTGTGTATTTGCTCGGTTTCTGGAGTGTAGGGTTCTGCGTACACACTTCATACACACCTGAAGGAGATCCCGAACTTGTGTGTGTGTGTGTGTGTGTGTGTGTAATTCACCGGGTCGGTCAGGATGGTCGTGATCGTCAGCTTTTACCCTCCCGGAAGGGAGCTGAGAGCTCATATAGTCCGATCTAAGGGCAAGGTTGTGACCTTCACACACGCACACACCCGTCCCCTTGCTCAAGGGGGACAGTAACCACCCACTTCGTCAGTGAAACTTTTCGCAACCTGAGCGAGGCGCGAACTCCCGTCCACCAGTTGGCAAGCGAGAACGTTACCACTGCACTGTGTGTGTGTGTGAGTGTGAGAGAGAGAGAGAGAGAGAGAGAGAGAGAGATGTACGATGGTGTGTGTGTGTGTGTGTGTGTGTGTGTGTGTGTGTGTGTGTGTGTGTGTTTTAATATAGCTGATAGGTGGCGTGAAACTCGTACGTGTGGATGTTTATGCTTACAAGGTGGAGTCAGGATTCCCGGGGCTTGAATGATGAGTGGATAAGACTGTGGCCCATTCGATTTCCACCAGTTTTTCCTTCCTCTCTGAACCCTCTCACTCAATCCTTAGGTGAGAAAAGAGGTCTAGATGATGATGATGATGATGATGATGATAATGATGAAGATGATGATGGTTTATTCCTCATGACACCCACCCACCCACCCACCCACACACGACGTAGGTAACACATGGGAACACACTGGTACATCTATGCAACAGAAACAGCGCACACTGCTCACATGCTGCGGAGAGTCAGCTGATCGTACCAGAAAATTATTTGTTTCATCACCTCCACTCACGTCATTAACGAGGAGTTCCATCCAGCCATACCCCATTCTCTGACATAGAGCTGTCCCTAAAACTGATTAATCGTCCGAACTGCCAGTGTCTGAATTTGGGTTAGGTTTGCTTTCCCTGAATGTGGCTAATTTATTAGCACTGTCTCTGTCACATGCCCTGAAGGAGGCTCACGAAAGTTGCGACATGATGAGCCGAGAGTCAGAGCGCACCTAGCCACATCTTGGAAAGTGTTATGTCCACCACCACCTTCCCCACAAATACTTTCACACAGACATTACGCATCATACTTCAAAAAGAATGCAGACTCTGTTTCAGAGAAGAGCGATGATCACTACTTCAAAACTCAATCCTGACACGAACAACCATCCTCCTTCATTTGTTAAATGGGCTTCACATTTTCACAACCTTTGCACAACCTGATACATGAGCACTTTGTACGATAGGCATTATGGTACGCCGTCCACAAATTTTTATAACACCCCACCCTCCTTGCGAGGCACTACCGATGCCTCCAGTATAAGTATCATTTCCTGCACCTTTGTCAGGAGGTGTTTTCGCTACCACTCCCCCTACATTATTGTTAGGATGTGTTTTCACTACACTGTCATCCTTGCATCTTTGCTTGGAAATGCCGTAGCTTCCACTGTCGTTACAGTTTTGAACCCTCCAAAACCTCCACCTTAAACTATTGTAATTATCGCCACCCTAAACCTTTCACCAGAAGGTGTTACAGATACCTCTGTTCTGAATACCCTGGCCCCATCAGATAATCAAGAGGGGGTTCTTCGGAATCTTGGCCTTTCCAAGGACGTCTAAAACACACACACACACACACAAAGACAGAGGGATTCAATCTAGGCGGACGTGTGACACCGGCGCTCCGTACCAAATCATCACGGCCAGTGGCATTACCTAAATAGTATCTTTGTATGAGTCAAGCTCAGTACCAGGTTGGACTAAATGATTGTTCATTATTAAAAGGAAAAAAATAATAAGTTTAAACAAGACTTGTACAAACAGGAAATAGAACCAAGACGAAAGAATACGCTGAGTCATCTCTGAGGTTTGTTTAGACTACAACAACACGGAGATTGTAACTACATGCTCTTCACTTTAAGTATTGCAAAATGGATACATACTTCAGTAAAACAAATTTGGAAAAGAAAAGGGATAAAGGTAAAAAGCAAAATGATGATTTCTACCAAGAACTGGTTGAAGTAGAGACTCACAATAGACTGGTTGAACGTGTAAACAAACTAGAAAATGGCTTTCAAAAATGAAATTGATGAAATAAAGAAGCAGATGCACTTGCAAAAGGAAGAAATAGAAAAACTAGGAAGGGAGGCCAATAAGAAAGACACAACCATCAGTGAACTAACAGTGGAATTGAGTACACTTAGGAAGAAAATGAGTGAAATGGCAAGTACAGTAGACAATCACGAGAGTGCTATAGGAGAGTTCAAAAATGACACAGAGACAATTAGGCAAGTTAGCAGTCTTATTGACCAGAGCAGTGATATTGAGGAGAAGATAACACAAGTGAATGAAGCTGTGCAAAGCTACAAAAATAATGTAGAAACCACGTATGCTGAAATGGTGAAAGTAAAGAAAAGACTTAGAAACAAGGGTGGAGGAAAAAAGCATTAAAAAAGAGGTGAAAAGAATAATCCAAAACAATCCAAAGTTAGTCAGAGATTCAGTAGAGATAAACAAATCAATAGTAATCACTGGTATAGAAGAGGAAGAAGTTAAAAACAAGATCACAAGAGACAAAAAGGAGATGGCAAATGTAATGAGCTTACTGAAAGAAGTATCAGAGGAAATCTGTAGTAAAGACATAGAGGAACACAAAAGGTTAGGGAAATACGAGAAAAGCAAGACAAGACCTCTAAAGGTGACTTTCCAGAGTGTAAACACTGTGGAAGAGATACTAAAAAATGCAAAGAATCTTAAGGAAAAAGAGGAGTTCAAAAATGTATGGATAAAAAGATGCCTAACACAAGAGGAACTGGAATTACTGAAAGAGAAAAGGGAGGAAGCAAAAAAAAAAAAAAAAAAATGAGGGGAGATCAGAAGAGAAGAAGAAGAAATTTTTTTACAAAGTAATAGGATTGCAGGTACGAAAGTGGTACACAAACAGGATGGAAGAAAAAGGAGGAAGGTAGTAGAACCATGTCATGACAAGTATATAAACAAGATAAAGTTGATGTACTCAAATGTGGATGGAATGGTATCTAAATTACTAGAGATGAATGATTATGTCAGAGAAAATGAACCACAAATAATATGCCTAACTGAAACAAAATTAACACCAAGGATATCCAATGACATACTAAACTTAGAGGAATACAACATATGGAGAAAAGACAGAAATTTAAAAAAAGGAGGAGGAATCATAATATTAACTAAGAAAAATCTAAAAGTCAAGGAAATAAAACTAGATATACCATCACAAGTAGAACTGATTGCAGTAGAGATCGACACATCTGAACGTAAAGTAATTGTAGCCAATTTGTACATGCCACCCAGATCAAACACATGGGAAAGAGACGAATATGAGGACCTGGCAGAGAGTACAATTCAGAGTATAAGATCATTGCTACATAAAATAGAAGAGAAATCGGAAAGAATTATACTAACTGGGGCCTTCAATACAAATATAAATTGGAATACTCTAGATATATATAGCCAAGAAAGCTGTTGGGACCAAAAGCTCCTGGATCTCGTACAAGAGTTTTTCTCAACGCAACATGTGAGGGAAACCACCAGAAAAAGAGGACTTGATGTACCTTCAGTGCTAGATCTAATATTTACTAGGCAAGAAAATGATATTGACAGTTTAATATATCACCCTCCACTCGGCAAAAGCGATCATGCAGTACTAAATTATAACTTCAGGATAGCATATGACATAGTAAACAGCAATGACAGTTACAAAAAGAGCCTAAACTATAAAAAGGGAAATTATCAAGACCTAAAGAAGTATTTCTTAGAAGTTGACTGGGAAAATGAGCTTAGAGGACAAGATTTAAATGCTGTATATAAAAAATTTTGTGAATTTTATGAAATAGGAGTCCAGAAGTACATCCCACAGCACAAAGAAGCAGATAAGAAAATACAGAAATGGTTCAATACAGAATGTAAAAAATCAAAAGAAAGAAGAGATTTGTTGTGGAATAGATACAGAAGACACAATAGTGAAAGGGCGTATAATAATTACAAACAGGCAAGAAATGACTATACAAGAATAAGGAGGGAAGCCCAAAAACAGTTTGAGGAGGATATAATAAATAAAAGTAGTGATCAAACGAAGCTATTTTACGGCTACATCAGAAGCAAAACCAAAGTAAAAGATATAATCCATTACGGACGAGGGAATCACTTATACACAAGAGAAAGATATTTGTGAAGCACTAAATAAGAATTTCCAATTAGTTTTTACAGAAGAAAAAATTTTGAGAGGGACTATGTGGAACACGCATGTCCACACATACTACCAGATATACAAATAGCAGAAAAAGTAATACAGGAGGTGTTAAGTAAATTAGACAGAGGAAAAGCAAGTGGTCCTGACGAAATTTTTCATTCATTCATTCATTGCCAGACGCCATGTATCCCAAAAGGGGTGGCCAACGGCTTAGAGTTAATTGTTTCACAGGGAGGGGCACTAATCCTCCACCAACCCCACTTGACACGTAGGGAGAACGTTATGCCAACAGCATCTGGTGTTCCCAGGCGGTCACTCATCCAAGTACCAACCAGACCCAACGTTGCTTAACTTCTCTGATCGAACGGGAAGCGGTGTACTCAACGTGGTATGGCCCATCAAGGAGGAATTCGAGGCAAACTGTTTTGTTGGATGCAAGACTTTCTCATAAAAAGAGAAATGAGGACAGTACTAAGAGGAAACTACTCATCATGGAAAGAAGTGACTAGTAGAGTACCACAGGGTTCAGTGCTGGCACCAATCATGTTTTTAGTGTATATAAATGATATAAACAGTAACACTGGAAATGAGAGCTATCTGAATATGTTTGCAGATGATGCAAAAATACAAAGGAGAATTACTAACACAGACTCTTGCAAAGAGCTGCAAGAAGAATTAAATAAACTTCATGAATGGAGTAGTATATGGCAAATGGAATTCAATGTGGACAAGTGTCATGTAATCAAGTTTGGTAAAAGTGGAAAAAGACCTGATTGGGATTATAAGTTAGGAAATAAAACCCTATACACATCAGAAAGAGAGAAAGACCTAGGTGTGATTATCAGTAACAGACTATCTCCGGCTGACCACATCAGCGAGAAGGTACGGAACATGTATACACTGCTTGCAAATATGAGAATAGCATTCACATACATAAATGAAGACATGCTAAGAAGGATAATAACATCATTCATTAGACCAACCCTGGAATATGCATCAGTAGACTGGAGTCCTCATCTCAAAAAGCATATAGACAAGATTGAAAAAGTTCAAAGGGCCGCTACAAGATGGATACCAAGCTTAAGGGATCTAAGCTACGAAGAAAGATTAAATAAACTGAATCTACCAACTTTACAGGAGAGAAGGAAAAGAGGTGACATGATAATGCTATATAAGTGCATATCAGGAAAGGAGAAAATAGACATAAATGATTACTTAACATATGGAGAAGCATCAGCAAGAGGACACTGCAAAAAACTGCATAAGAAGAGAGGTGATAAAGACGTAAGGAAATTCAGTTTCCCAAACAGAGCAATTGATCAATGGAATGCACTACCGAATGAAATAGTGTGTGCCAAAACAATTCACAAATTTAAGGATATGTACGATAAATATGGTTTAAGACACGGGACAGTACGAGCTTGACTCATTCCTGTTAAGATACAATTAGGTAAGAACACACACACACACCACCGTACATTTCTCTCTCTCTCTCTCTCTCTCTCTCTCTCTCTCTCTCACACACACACACACACACACACACACACACACACAGTGATTACAGATACTCGTCAGTCTGTGTGTATTTGCTCGGTTTCTGGAGTGTAGGGTTCTGCGTACACACTTCATACACACCTGAAGGAGATCCCGAACTTGTGTGTGTGTGTGTGTGTGTGTGTGTAATTCACCGGGTCGGTCAGGATGGTCGTGATCGTCAGCTTTTACCCTCCCGGAAGGGAGCTGAGAGCTCATATAGTCCGATCTAAGGGCAAGGTTGTGACCTTCACACACGCACACACCCGTCCCCTTGCTCAAGGGGGACAGTAACCACCCACTTCGTCAGTGAAACTTTTCGCAACCTGAGCGAGGCGCGAACTCCCGTCCACCAGTTGGCAAGCGAGAACGTTACCACTGCACTGTGTGTGTGTGTGAGTGTGAGAGAGAGAGAGAGAGAGAGAGAGAGATGTACGATGGTGTGTGTGTGTGTGTGTGTGTGTGTGTGTGTGTGTGTGTGTGTGTGTGTGTGTGTGTGTTTTAATATAGCTGATAGGTGGCGTGAAACTCGTACGTGTGGATGTTTATGCCTACAAGGTGGAGTCAGGATTCCCGGGGCTTGAATGATGAGTGGATAAGACTGTGGCCCATTCGATTTCCACCAGTTTTTCCTTCCTCTCTGAACCCTCTCACTCAATCCTTAGGTGAGAAAAGAGGTCTAGATGATGATGATGATGATGATGATGATAATGATGAAGATCTATCTATCTATCTATTGCCAGACGCCTCAATCCCGTTTGGGGTGGCCACAAACAAATCGCCTCCAAGTCGCCCTGTCCCCCGCCATTTCACTGCCCTGCTCCCAACTCACACCCCCCTCTCTCATATACCTCTCCACCCCATCCCTCCATCTCATCCTCGGCCTCCCCCTCCCTCTTCCCCCCTCCACCTCACTCACATACACTCTCTTCGTCAGTCTTTCGCCCTCCATCCTCTCCACATGGCCAAACCACCTCAGTGTGTTCCTCATAACGCTTCCTATCACATCCACATCCACACCACAACGCTCCTTTATATCCTCATTCGTCAGCCTGTCTCTCCACGTGACTCCACAGGCTCCTCTTAAATAACTCATTTCCACTGCTCTCACTCTTGACTTGTGTCCTTCCAACAATGTCCAAGCTTCACTTCCGTACGTTAGAGTTGGTATCACAATACTGTCATGTAGTAACTTTTTCACTTCCATGCTCACTTCCCTGTTTCTTATCACTGCTTTCAAGGAACCAGCAACCTTTCTTCCCTGCTGTGCCCTTTCAAGCACTTCACACTCCAAACCTCCATCCTTACTCATCACACTACCCAAATACTTAAACGTACTCACATTTTCCAATTCCTCACCATCTAACCTTGCTGTACATTCACTAACTTCACCTCTCTCAAAGACCATCACTTTACTCTTCCCTACATTCACCTTTAGGTTCCGTTTCTTACACACTCTCTCAAACTCATCCACCAAGCCTTGCAGCTCCCCTTCGTCTTCACTCAACAACACAGTATCATCTGCAAACAACAGTACAGGGAGTTTCCAAACTCTATCCTCTCTCACCATGGCCACTCCAACATCCACTACCCTACCTTGTACCTCTTTTATTACCCCATCCATGTACAGATTGAACAACCATGGAGACATGACACATCCTTGTTTCAAACCAACTTTCAAAGAGAAAAATTCACTTAGTTCACCATCCACACGCACTGCAGCCTTCGCACCATCGTACATACTCTTCACAGCATTCAACAACTTCCCATCTACTCCATATATTCTTAACACTTTCCACAATCCTTGTCTATCCACCCTGTCATATGCTTTCTCCAAATCCATGAAAGCCGCATACAACTTCTTTCCCTTCTCTAGAAACTTTTCCACTAAAGATCTAAGAATGAATATCTGATCTACACAACCTCTTCCCTTCCTAAAGCCTCCCTGTTCTTCTCCAACTAATTTCTCTGTTCTTTCTCTAACTCTGTCTATAAGTATCCTACCATACACTTTTCCTATTATACTAAGAAGACAAATGCCCCTATGATTACCACACACTTCTTTTTTCCCCTTTTCCTTTGTACAAGGGAATAATTATACCTGACTTCCAATCCTCCGGGACTCTACCTTCCTCCCAGGCCAATCTGCACATCTTCCACATCCATTCTACTACTATCTCTCCCCCATGCTTCAGCATTTCACCACACACTCCATCAATTCCTGGGGCTTTCCCGATTTAACTTTCTTCATTGCTTCCACAACTTCTATCCTACTGATTTCTTCCTGTCTTCTCACCTCCCTCCTTCTCCCAGCCATTCCCCAGCCACTTATACTTGCATTACTTCCATCCTCTACGTTCAACAATTCCTTAAAGTGTTCTCTCCATCTGCTCACTTTTTCTCCCTTCTCCACTAGTAATCTACCATTTTTATCTTTCACTCCCCTGCTAACTTCACTTCCACCCTGTCTTACTCTTTTCACTTCTCTCCAGAACATTTTCTTACAGTCCCTCCACTTTACACTCAAATTCCTTCCAAATTCCTCATCCACTCTCTTCTTACTCTCTCTTACTAATCTTTTCACTTCTCTCTTCTTTTCCACATATAACTCTCTCTTCCGCCTCTCAACTTCTTCCACGCCCCTATTTCTCACCCATTCATTGTATGCTTTCTTCTTTTGTGCCACAGCCTGTTTCACCTCTTCAGTCCACCACGCTGTTCCTTGTACCCCCTCCGCCTTCTCTTCCTTCCACACACCACATCACATGCTGCACATATTTCTTCTGTAAATAACTTACACACACCTTCCACGTCTCCCATCTGCTCCAATTCATATTTGCCCAATCGTTCCTCCACTTCTCTCTTATACTCTGCCTTTTTCTCATCCTCTTGTAACCTTTCCACTCTCCTTGCAACTACTCCTTCCTCTCGTCTTTCCCTTCTTCTATTCCTCCATCTCACTTGCATCCTAATTCTGGCCACCACCAAGTAGTGGTCAGAAAGTCCACTCCCCCAACCTCTATACACTCTTGCATCCTTTACACATCTTCGCATCCTTTCATCCACACACACATAATCAATCATTGCCTTCCTTTCATTCAGTTCACCACCCACCCTTCTCATCACTCGCCATGTATACCTGTGGATCATTTTATGCCTGAAGAGGGTATTGGCTATCACCAACCCCCTCCCAGCACAAATGTCCACTAACGCACTCCCATTCTCATCTATCTCGGCAGGCACACCCCACTCACCAACTATTCCATCCACCTTCACATTCCCAACTTTACCATTCATATCACCAATCAAAAACACTCTCTCATTCCTTCCAAACTTTTCCATGCACATTTCCACATTTGTCCAGAACTCTTCTCTCACTCTTCTAGCACGATCTTGCGTTGGCGCATACACACACACAATCGCCCACATTTGTATTCCAACTTTCAACTTTACCCACACAATCCTTGACCCAACTGATCCATACTGTCTTATGCTCTTCTTCCATCTTTTACTCACAACTATACACACTCCTTCCTTTGCCCTCTCATTCTCATCTACTCCTGCACATATACCCCATCCATACTCCCATTCTCTCACACTTTCTCCTCTCCATTTTGTTTCAGTTATTCCACATACATCCACTTTCGCACCCTCAAGCACCTGGACAATCTCTCTCTCCTCATGACACCCACCCACCCACCCACCCACACACGACGTAGGTAACACATGGGAACACACTGGTACATCTATGCAACAGAAACAGCGCACACTGCTCACATGCTGCGGAGAGTCAGCTGATCGTACCAGAAAATTATTTGTTTCATCACCTCCACTCACGTCATTAACGAGGAGTTCCATCCAGCCATACCCCATTCTCTGACATAGAGCTGTCCCTAAAACTGATTAATCGTCCGAACTGCCAGTGTCTGAATTTGGGTTAGGTTTGCTTTCCCTGAATGTGGCTAATTTATTAGCACTGTCTCTGTCACATGCCCTGAAGGAGGCTCACGAAAGTTGCGACATGATGAGCCGAGAGTCAGAGCGCACCTAGCCACATCTTGGAAAGTGTTATGTCCACCACCACCTTCCCCACAAATACTTTCACACAGACATTACGCATCATACTTCAAAAAGAATGCAGACTCTGTTTCAGAGAAGAGCGATGATCACTACTTCAAAACTCAATCCTGACACGAACAACCATCCTCCTTCATTTGTTAAATGGGCTTCACATTTTCACAACCTTTGCACAACCTGATACATGAGCACTTTGTACGATAGGCATTATGGTACGCCGTCCACAAATTTTTATAACACCCCACCCTCCTTGCGAGGCACTACCGATGCCTCCAGTATAAGTATCATTTCCTGCACCTTTGTCAGGAGGTGTTTTCGCTACCACTCCCCTACATTATTGTTAGGATGTGTTTTCACTACACTGTCATCCTTGCATCTTTGCTTGGAAATGCCGTAGCTTCCACTGTCGTTACAGTTTTGAACTCTCCAAAACCTCCACCTTAAACTATTGTAATTATCGCCACCCTAAACCTTTCACCAGAAGGTGTTACAGATACCTCTGTTCTGAATACCCTGGCCCCATCAGATAATCAAGAGGGGGTTCTTCGGAATCTTGGCCTTTCCAAGGACGTCTAAAACACACACACACACACACAAAGACAGAGGGATTCAATCTAGGCGGACGTGTGACACCGGCGCTCCGTACCAAATCATCACGGCCAGTGGCATTACCTAAATAGTATCTTTGTATGAGTCAAGCTCAGTACCAGGTTGGACTAAATGATTGTTCATTATTAAAAGGAAAAAAATAATAAGTTTAAACAAGACTTGTACAAACAGGAAATAGAACCAAGACGAAAGAATACGCTGAGTCATCTCTGAGGTTTGTTTAGACTACAACAACACGGAGATTGTAACTACATGCTCTTCACTTTAAGTATTGCAAAATGGATACATACTTCAGTAAAACAAATTTGGAAAAGAAAAGGGATAAAGGTAAAAAGCAAAATGATGATTTCTACCAAGAACTGGTTGAAGTAGAGACTCACAATAGACTGGTTGAACGTGTAAACAAACTAGAAATGGCTTTCAAAAATGAAATTGATGAAATAAAGAAGCAGATGCACTTGCAAAAGGAAGAAATAGAAAAACTAGGAAGGGAGGCCAATAAGAAAGACACAACCATCAGTGAACTAACAGTGGAATTGAGTACACTTAGGAAGAAAATGAGTGAAATGGCAAGTACAGTAGACAATCACGAGAGTGCTATAGGAGAGTTCAAAAATGACACAGAGACAATTAGGCAAGTTAGCAGTCTTATTGACCAGAGCAGTGATATTGAGGAGAAGATAACACAAGTGAATGAAGCTGTGCAAAGCTACAAAAATAATGTAGAAACCACGTATGCTGAAATGGTGAAAGTAAAGAAAGACTTAGAAACAAGGGTGGAGGAAAAAAGCATTAAAAAAGAGGTGAAAAGAATAATCCAAAACAATCCAAAGTTAGTCAGAGATTCAGTAGAGATAAACAAATCAATAGTAATCACTGGTATAGAAGAGGAAGAAGTTAAAAACAAGATCACAAGAGACAAAAAGGAGATGGCAAATGTAATGAGCTTACTGAAAGAAGTATCAGAGGAAATCTGTAGTAAAGACATAGAGGAACACAAAAGGTTAGGGAAATACGAGAAAAGCAAGACAAGACCTCTAAAGGTGACTTTCCAGAGTGTAAACACTGTGGAAGAGATACTAAAAAATGCAAAGAATCTTAAGGAAAAAGAGGAGTTCAAAAATGTATGGATAAAAAGATGCCTAACACAAGAGGAACTGGAATTACTGAAAGAGAAAAGGGAGGAAGCAAAAAAAAAAAAAAAAAAAAATGAGGGGAGATCAGAAGAGAAGAAGAAGAAATTTTTTTACAAAGTAATAGGATTGCAGGTACGAAAGTGGTACACAAACAGGATGGAAGAAAAAGGAGGAAGGTAGTAGAACCATGTCATGACAAGTATATAAACAAGATAAAGTTGATGTACTCAAATGTGGATGGAATGGTATCTAAATTACTTGAGATGAATGATTATGTTAGAGAAAATGAACCACAACTAATATGCCTAACTGAAACAAAATTAATACCAAGGATATCAAATGACATACTAAACTTAGAGGAATACAATATATGGAGAAGAGACAGATATTTAAAAAAAGGAGGAGGAATTATAATATTAACTAAGAAAAATCTAGAAGTCAAGGAAATAAAACTAGATATACCATCACAAGTAGAACTGATTGCAGTAGAGATTGACACATCTGAAGGTAAAGTAATTGTAGCCAATTTGTACATGCCACCCAGATCAAACACATGGGAAAGAGACGAATATGAGGACCTGGCAGAGAGTACAATTCAGAGTGTAAGATCATTGCTACATAAAATGGAAGAGAAATCGTCAAGAATTATACTAACTGGGGACTTCAATACAAATATAAATTGGAATACTCTAGATATAAATAGCCAAGAAAGCTGTTGGGACCAAAAGCTCCTGGATCTCGTACAAGAGTTTTTCTTAACGCAACATGTGAGGGAAACCACCAGAAAAAGAGGACTTGATGTACCTTCAGTGCTAGATCTAATATTTACTAGGCAAGAAAATGATATTGACAGTTTAATATATCACCCTCCACTCGGCAAAAGCGATCATGCAGTACTAAATTATAACTTCAGGATAGCATATGACAAAGTAAACAGCAATGATAGTTACAAAAAGAGCCTAAACTATAAAAAGGGAAATTATCAAGACCTAAAGAAGTATTTCTTAGAAGTTGATTGGGAAAATGAGCTTAGAGGACAAGATTTAAATGCTGTATATAAGAAATTTTGTGAATTTTATGAAATAGGAGTCCAGAAGTACATCCCACAGCACAAAGAAGCAGATAGGAAAATACAGAAATGGTTCAATACAGAATGTAAAAAATCAAAAGAAAGAAGAGATTTGTTGTGGAATAGATACAGAAGACACAATAGTGAAAGGGCGTATAATAATTACAAACAGGCAAGAAATGACTATACAAGAATAAGGAGGGAAGCCCAAAAACAGTTTGAGGAGGATATAATAAATAAAAGTAGTGATCAACCAAAGCTGTTTTACAGCTATATCAGAAGCAAAACTAAAGTAAAAGATATAATACAATCCATTACGGACGAGGGAATCACTTATACACAAGCGAAAGATATTTGTGAAGCACTAAATAAGAATTTCCAATTAGTTTTTACAGAAGAAAAAAATTTTGAGAGGGACTATGTGGAACACGCATGTCCACACATACTACCAGATATACAAATATCAGAAAAATTAATACAGGAGGAGTTAAGTAGAGTAGACAGAGGAAAAGCAAGTGGTCCTGATGAAATTTCATGTTGGGTATTACGAGAATGTGCAAAGGAGTTAAGTAAACCATTATTTTCAATTTTCAAGAAATCCTTGAGTCAAGGGAAACTACCTGATATTTGGAAAAAAGCAAATATTGTCCCCTTATTCAAGAAAGGAAATAGACAAAATCCACTCAACTACCGACCAGTATCACTGACCAGTGTTGTAAGCAAGGTATTAGAAAAACTTATAAGAAAAGCTTGGGTAAATCATCTAGAAGAACACAGTATGATAACAGAAAGACAGTTTGGTTTCAGAAAAGGAAAATCATGTGTTACTAATCTGTTGAGCTACTATGACAGAGTAACAAACACAATACAGGAAAGGGAAGGATGGATGGACAGTATCTATTTAGATTTCAAGAAAGCTTTTGACACAGTACCACACCAAAGACTTTTATGGAAACTGTACCATCAAGGAGGAATTCGAGGCAAACTGTTTTGTTGGATGCAAGACTTTCTCATAAAAAGAGAAAAGAAATGAGGACAGTACTAAGAGGAAACTACTCATCATGGAAAGAAGTGACTAGTGGAGTACCACAGGGTTCAGTGCTGGCACCAATCATGTTTTTAGTGTATATAAATGATATAAATAGTAACACTGGAAATGAGAGCTATCTGAATATGTTTGCAGACGATGCAAAAATACAAAGGAGAATTACTAACACAGACTCTTGTAAAGAGCTACAAGAAGAATTAAATAAACTTCATGAATGGAGTCGTACATGGCAAATGGAATTCAATGTGGACAAGTGTCATGTAATCAAGTTTGGTAAAAGTGGAAAAAGACCTGATTGGGATTATAAGTTAGGAAATAAAACCCTATACACATCAGAAAGAGAGAAAGACCTAGGTGTGATTATCAATAACAGACTATCTCCGGCTGACCACATCAGCGAGAAGGTACGGAACATGTATACACTGCTTGCAAATATGAGAATAGCATTCACATACATAAATGAAGACATGCTAAGAAGGATAATAACATCATTCATTAGACCAACCCTGGAATATGCATCAGTAGTCTGGAGTCCTCATCTCAAAAAGCACATAGACAAGATTGAAAAAGTTCAAAGGGCCGCTACAAGATGGATACCAAGCTTAAGGGACCTAAGCTACGAAGAAAGACTAAATAAACTGAATCTACCAACACTACAGGAGAGAAGGAAAGAGGTGACATGATAATGCTATATAAATGCATATCAGGAAAGGAGAAAATAGACATAAATGATTACTTAACATATGGAGAAGCATCAGCAAGAGGACACTGCAAAAAATTGCATAAGAAGAGAGGTGATAAAGACGTAAGGAAATTCAGTTTCCCAAACAGAGCAATTGATCAATGGAATGCACTACCGAATGAAATAGTGTGTGCCAAAACAATTCACTAATTTAAAGATATGTGCGATAAATATGGTTTAAGACACGGGACAGTACGAGCTTGACTCATTCCTGTAAAGATACAATTAGATAAGAATTAGATAAGATAAGAACACACACACACACACACACACACACACACACACACACACACACACACACACACACACACACACACACATATATATATATATATATATGAGATATACTTGTAGATTTAGATATAGATGTATAGATAGATTTAAAGCATTTCTCTGTCTCTGTTTTTGTCCATTATTGAAATCAAGGGGCGCCTATGTAAACGACCCCAACGGAGTTTAACAGGGTAACTTTTTTACCGGAATTCATTTGTGTGGTTTACGGATGTTAAACTGGCACCAATGAAGGTCATAATTTTAACTAATCATACCACTAACCGTTAATATAGTGAAGCTTGGGGGCCAGATATCAAAGTTTTTAACTCTGTCCTAACACCATATCATTATTACAAAGGGTGGGTGTGTGGACAGATGGGTGGGGTGGGCAGGTGAACGAGGTGGGTGGGTGGGTGTGGTTGGGCAGGCTGAGGCAGCGTGGGTGGGTGAATGGGTTGGCAGGATGGGCGGGTAAGTGGCTGGGTAGGGTGGGTGAGTGAGAAGGATGGGCTGAAGGTGGGTGGGCAGAGTGAATTAGTGGGTAGTGGGAAAATAGGTCCGTGGGGAATAGGAGGGTGGGTAAGTGGACAGGATGAGTGGGTGGGCAGGGTGAGTGGATGGGCGGGTGGTGGGAAGGATGAGACGGGTGGATGGGCAAGGTGGGTGTGTGGCTATGGGGAAAATAGGTGCATGAGGAGGTGTGTGGGTGTTTGGCCAGGGTTAATTGGATGATGGGTCCATAGTTTCATGGAGTGAATAGGTCCATGGGGACTATATCCCCAGGGAAACGGGGACAAGGAGGAACACAGGTCCACTGGGTAAAATGTGAACCCAGGAGTCGTCTACCATGGGGGGATGTCCCCCCTGGGTATGCACGGATATATGCAGTATATACCGGAATATAAAGATAAATATCTATCTATTTATCTATCTATCTATCTACATCTATCTATCTATCTATAGATAGACAGATATATATATATATATATATATATATATATATATATATATATATATATATATATATATATATATATATATATGGATAGATAAACACACACACACACACACACATATATATATATATATATATATATATATATATATATATATATATATATATATATATATATATATATATATATATATATATATATATATATATATATATATATATATATATATATATATATATATACTGCATATTAATCATCATCATCAGCCGTTGAGGTCCACTGCAGGACCGGCCTATCCCTACCGAAGCAGGGACGATACAGCCAATGTATCTCTACCAAGTGGCTTAGGCTGTCTGGTAGAGACTGTATGTAGGGTGAGAAGTGCTTGTAAGTGTAACTGTAGTGTTGTAATGGCTTTGGATGTGTGTGTAGTCTGTGAACCAAGTGTAATCGGCAATTTTCAATTTCGGTTGTAAGGAGGCATTTGAGCGATATCCTTATGACATACGAAGCTGCTCAGCTTGAAATTTTGATTTTTTCATGTCAGCTATTGCATCAGGTAATACATCAGCTGGTTATTTAGCAATGTTCGATTTTGGCCATAATGAGGCACATTAATAAAGTATTTTATGAGTTCCAAACAGTGAAGCTTGTAAAAACTGGCTGCAGTAGTTTTGCCGTAGGTCTATGATGAGAGTCTCTTCTTGTTTCAGACTGATCAGCAACAGACTGCAAGCACTGTGATACATTTGGACCAGTTAATTTAGTGTCTATGCGACCAAGGAATTACAGATTATGTCAGCCTGGCAGGTGGCATGAACTCCTGTGCAGATCCTCACTAAACTCGATGACTCCTACTGGGTGGGACATTTCCTCTAAACTCAATCACAGTCGCAGTGTATATGATGAGGTGAATGCTAGGCACTGCACCTGGATTCGGATTCCTGTTAACGCGAAGGTTCCGGATCAGATAAAATTTAAAATGCAAGCAGGTAGGAGTTAAAGTAATTATGAGCAAACAATGGAGTGATGCCTTCAGTACAAAAGATATGGCGTGGCGCTGATAAGTAGTTATGTACAAAGTTATGTGTAGGATGGAAATATGAATGAGACTGCAACAGCCGAGGTTAATACCATCAATCAGGAAGGAAAACATGGTGGGGAGTTTTGGGCAGCATCGAATGTGCTTAAGAAGTATCAGGTGTGATACCACCTGCATTCGCAATGAGTGTTGCTGTGGTGTGTTGATTCTGCCTGCTAAAGCACTCGCGTACAGTTGGCGAGGAAGGTCCCACATAAGTATGGCTCTCAAATGAAAACCACTCGGTGTTAAGAAGAATAACTAGAATTCAGGTGTGGCAATGTGTTAGTTATATACATGTGTGTTCTAGCAATATTACACGGAATTATGATGCTAATGTGTAAGAGTTCGTGTTGAAGGCATGCATTAGTAGGCCCCTGGGTTGGTAACTGGGAAGAGAAGTAAAAGAGAAATTGAAAAGGAGGGAGAATCTTGGAGATACAAGAAAAAAAAACTTGGATAAACATTATGAACTTCTGTATACTCTCTATAATCATAGGCATGCGGGAACACATGAAATATAGGAAGAGGGGGGAAGCGGCTGCTTCTATTGACAGTTCCACTTCTGAACACAGACGCAGGAAATCAAGGATAAACACAGAGTGAGGGAGAGTCAAGTAGGAATGACGCCAGTTTGTGCTATTTTCAGGCAATTAAGCTAACGGGATCGCTTGATGAGGCTGATAAGCTGAGAGGGTGGCTAGAGCAGCGTGGGCATGAGGGGCAAACTGTACAGGGACAGAATAGGAAGCGGGATACTGGAGGGGCCAGGAGATGTTGATAACAGCAGGGGAGAATGCTCTTAATCTGTCCCTGAGGGCAAATTGGTATCCTTACAAGCCACCTCTTAGGAAGTGTAAGTAGAGTACCTGTCAAAAGAGCTATGCCCGGCCATTCTTGTAGGTGGCCGCAGTGTCAAGCCCGAGGGTTGGCCTCCCTTGGTCACTGGGGAACTGACGTGGAAGCGGCTTGCTCTTCTGGTTGCCATTGGTGACCTGACTGTTTCTTACCATACAGACTAGCTTGCTACACAAAAGTTTGGTTAAAAAAGTGCATTCTGGAACGAATCAGCAAACATACGAGTAACAACAATTTTCACCCCTTAGTTCACAGACGCATAAAGGAGAGCAACCAGCAACAGACCTACTGGTCTTTTCGAGGCTGCCTGTTATAGGCAAAGCTCTGAAGGATGTAACAATTCTGAGTCACAGACAATGACAGTAAAGCAGGCAGGTTCCACCATTTACCATTCCCTCCAGTTGAAGCCGGTAAGAAAAAGTGAAGACTTCCATGCAGTACAGAAAAGCTGTCATGGAAATTTCATAGAAAAGAGCGAATGAAAAACTTTTTATTCACTATCTTACCCTGAAAGGGAAAGTACATTAAAGTCATCACTAAATACATGTTGGTGTTGTTTTGTGGTTGTGTACTTCAGGCTCTGAACATTGCAGTCCAGGCTTTGAACGTTATACCTCAGAAATATTTTCATCAGAAGTGAACATATTTCTTGGGGATCAGAATAAAAATAGTTATCCAAGCGATTTATAAAAGTTAGCTCTGTATCATAGCTTACCACACTGGAAGACAATTTGTTCCATAAATTACAACACGGTAGCAGAAGAAATGCTTCGTTTCATGTGACTGAAAACGCTGGCCAACAATTTTATGACCATTACCTACAACTCAATATAGCTCCACCGATCTACAGTGAAATACTTTTTGACCTCCATATTATTATACCCTCTGTACTTCATTATAATCCCCTCATACTCTCCCTTTCGTTAAGGTAAGCAGATTCAGCACTTCTAAACGCTCCTCATAAGCTTTATTTCATAAGCTTGGTATCAGTTTCCCTATACCCTTCGTTGTTCTCTCGTTTTTCTCCATCTTCTGTGTAATAAGTTGACCAGAACTGGGCACAATAAGTGTGGGCAGACTAGCGCTTTATACAAGGTGAAAACGATAGTTTCTTATTTATATTCGAATGCTCTACCTATGAATATGATGAATTTGTTAGCTTTCTCAACAGAGTCTGTACTTTGTGTGCTTAATTTCAAATACGTTGATTTTTTTTTTTCAGTCTACATTATGACGTTGGCTATCATTCACGGTGTAGCTGGCTTTTTCGTTTTGTTGCCAGTGCTTAGCATTTTCCGTTTACCAATCCTGAAGTAAAATAGTTGATTAAGATCTCTCTGAACTGCCTGCCTCTGTGATGATGTGTCAGCTGAATATTACATACTTACATATTAATTATTATTTTTTTTAGCTTTCCGAAAAAAACATCATATTTTTATCACTGATCCTGTATGGCGTGAAATACTTTTGGGCACAATTTTCATTGTTAACAGACAATCCCTAGTACGGCAGGTTTGTCAGTGTTCCACCAGTTGGGTGTAATATCTTTAGCAGGTCATCTGTTTTGTACTGGGGCACATGATGTAATTGCTTAGTTAATATTTTCTGTAGAAGACTTCCGTAGCGTAGCGACCGGGAGGGAGTGGGGGGGGGGTACACCTTTCACAAATTGCCGACCCCCCCCAGTCGCACCCCTACCCCCACTCAGACCATGAATAAACGATCTCGGTATAATGAGTACTGGCGAAGCAAGAACCAAAAATAACAACATGGATGAGTTTGTGGACAAGTTTTCGGTCAATCACAATAACAAAAATGTGATGTTAAGTTGTTCTTAGACAATCAGAAGAAAAGGACAAATAAAACTGTTTTATTTGCTGTTCAGTGTCGACAGCTTTATACTAATATTTACACTATAATTGCGAAGTATTCTTTATTCAGCGCAGCCTGTGTCGAATTTGTGCAATTTGTTCGCCAACGACCATACCACATTGAGTACACCGCTTCCCGTCCGATCAGCGAAGTTAAGCAACGTTGGGTCTGGTTACTACTTGAATGGGTGACCGCCTGGGAACACCAGATGCTGTTGGCATCCCTACGTGTCAAGTGGGGTTGGTGGAGGATTAGTGCCCCTCCCTGTAAAACAATTAATTCTAAGCCATTGGCCACCCCGTCTGGGATACATGGCGTCTGGCAATGAATGAATGATAGTCTTTATGAGCACTGGGAAAGTGGACATTTAATATCTTACGTATGACCATTTTGAGCTAGCAGCATGTGCGGTATGGTATATATTTTTTTACACTTAAAAATAAGCCTTACAGTATATTTGTATATAATCTGTTATCACCGTATTTCCATTTTTTTTTTAATTATAAAGTATTTCGGGCGTGTTGTTCACTGTCACACCAGTCATAATAATAATAGCATTTATTGTCAAGTGTTGTGATATCTGTATATATATATATATATATATATATATATATATATATATATATATATATATAATGGTACTCTCACACACCCTCCCCACATGGACATCACGTCCTCCCACACGTCCCCCCTTCCATGGGTGACAGGCGCAGAAGGCTAGCTACACCTCTGAAGGATTTCCGCGCACTGACAGGCTATCTAATGTTTGAACTATGGAATTCCAATTACTGGCACTTACATCTGCCTTTATTAATGCAGTCGGGCACTTTCTCATAACTAACCTTGACATTGCTGAATTTAAGTGCAACAAAAGTGATCATTTAATACGAAATTCTTTTCATTCCATAACATTACTCACCAAGATTTCTGATGTGGTCAAAACAAGACCTAGACTGTTTGATTCACTAGTTGGAAGGCTTATATAGTGACTGAATTATGTATTCCTGTAAGGTAATTTACATACTTATCCCTTTACGCAAGGATACGTCTTCTCCCAATCTGGGAACTGATAAATTAAAATAACCAAGTATTACAGCATTTTCGGGAAACCACATTATAACAATTTGAATGTAAATTTCGTTATCGGTGTTGCTTAACAATGTCACTAGTCAATAAAATCAGGCCAAGTGTCATTTTACTACTGGATACATTTTTTTGCTGGATAGACAGAGGGTTTTGAAATTTTGACTGGATGAAGTCCCGCCTCAAAGTGTAACACTTGTGAAAACTATTGTGACTTGGTAGGTTTTGTTGAGCCAGTTACAGTACATTATACTAGTCCTCGACAGAAATATAAGCCTTTAAATACGATAAAAAAAATCCCAGACTACAGGCATTTATGAGAAAGGTTTTAAAAGTGCTTATTATTTTGATATGCGGAATTAATGTTATCTATACTATTTTGTTGAGGTTTAAGTTTTCTACTCTGACTCATGTGTTCACCTCTTGAGTTGAATGTTTTTACTCAAAGGAAAATGCACTGCGACACTGGCCAAACAACCAAGACAAGCTGAGCCAAGAGTTTTCAGCTGTAGACCGTCATTCGGAAGTCGTGCTCACTGCCCAGAGAAGTAATTTCTTGAAAATTCAACGCCTTCCTGCAACCCAAGCTACTTAAAATGACAGTTTAAATTAAAGGCTTTCCTATAAAGGACATGTACCATAGCGAGCATAGACAGAATACTTGGAATTCATTTTCAGTTTATGCCTTCAGACAACCTCTGATTTGAGAATTTCGTTTTGCCAGTCGATAATTATTTGTTTAACATTCTGCTAACACTTTTCTCTACAAAACACATTTGCAGATAAATACTAATAATAATGAAATTTCTGTTAAACTATACATGAGAAGGAGTTTTTGTATACAGCTCTGTTGATACACTTGGCAGAGTAATTCAGTGTATATTAGCCAGTCATGTTCAGAAGGTGTAAATAGGTTAAGTTGGCTTAGTTTAACAGCTGAGCTAAACTAAGCTAACCTAACGTAGAGCAATCAAAATGTAACTGGTCATTGCAGAGCGCACTACTTAAACATGCTGAACACGACATCCTGCCCCGATCAAGCCAAAACAAACCCAGTGTGTATTGTCCTAGGTCAGACTTCAGAGGACTTTAAATTTTATTGGCGATCATAATTCGCAGAAATAAAAAAACTAGTAAAATGTGAGAAAAACTGATCGGTAAAGGTAATCACCGTATTTGATGATTGTCTGGATGCATGAACTGGTGTAGATCTAAGTCTTCTGGTAGTGCTGGATCTTTTTTCTTTTACTTTTTTGTAATTATCCAGTGGCTTTTCACATCACATTGGTTCCTGCATGAATGATTATTATGATGTATTGTTACTGCGCCATAACAACATTATCCACATCCTCAGCTACATTGTCCAACCCACTGGGATTTAAAAAAAAAAAAAAAAATAGTTTTGTAGGTACCCTACCCCAAAACTCCGCAGGCTGACCATGGTTCCTAAACAGGTCGTTTGAAAAATGTAAGTTTATAATAATAAAGAATCTTCAGGTAGTATTCATAAAAATTCCCCACCTAACCCCTGTGAATGTGATTCATACCCATGGAAATATCTATTAGGGTGCAAGGATGGCACCCATAACTCTCCTGGAGGCTCCTAAGGGTTGAAAAGGGCTAATTTCACGTCGGTCCCTCAGTGAGTACCTCAGTAACTTAAAACATTGGCTCTTTTAGGCCGACCCTAGAAGGGTCCAGCAAAAACTTAGTTTTAAACTATTGTAATTACACACATCACATAACGCTCACTCATTTCAGTTACACACACACACACACACACACACACACACACACACACACACACACACACACACACACACACACACTGAGAACTGTGTGTGTGTGTGTGTGTGTGTGTGTGTGTGTGTGTGTGTGTGTGCGGCAAGGAAGTGTCGACAGCATCACCACAGCTGTCACACTCTCACCTACACACACACACACACACACACACACACACACACACACACACACACACACACACTTTCCCTCACTCGCACTTTCAGTTTTTACAGTAATAATTCCCATCTGTTTCGCTCCGTTTTCACCTCTCTCTCTCTCTCTCTCTCTCTCTCTCTCTCTCTCTCTCTCTCTCTCTCTCTCTCTCTCTCTCAGAAAGCCATCCTCCCCACCACTTATCATTAATTTCACCACATAGCATCCCTGTTCACCACTACCACAACCCAGTCAAACACCCTCTCCACCGTCACAAACCACCTTGTCTCTAATTACCAGCAGCTGCCAAGAAGCATTATATCCACCACAATCACCACAACAAAATATTTCATTTACCTCAGCGCTTGACAACCTCCATCCTCAACCACAACTTCACTTCCAGTCACCACTACTACTCCATCACCACTACCACCATCACCACCACAACTACTCTGACCACCACCCTCACCACCACAACTACACTGACCACCACCACCCTCACCACCACAACTACACTGACCGCCACCACCCTCACCACCACAACTACACTGACCACCACCACCCTCACCACCACAACTACACTGACCACCACCACCACCACAACTACTGTACACTGACCACCACCACCACCACAACTACGCTGACCACTACCACCACCACAACTACACTGACCACCACCACTACCACAACTACACTGACCACAAAAACCACCACCACCACCACAACTACACTGACCACAACCACCATCATCACCACCACCACAACTACACTGACCATAAAAACCACCACTACCACCAACACCACAACTACACCGACCACAAACACACCACCACAACCACACCGACCACAAACACTATCATCACCACCACAACTACACCGACCACCAATACATCGGCCACGTCTACCACCACCAACAAACTACACCGACTACCACCACCACATTACCACCAGTACGCCGAGCACTACCACCATCACCGTCACAACTACACCCATTTCCATCACCACCACCACTACCAACAACAACAACAACAACAACAACAACACTGCCTTCATCACCACCACAATTCCACCCACACACTGTCCACGAAAAACAAATGTTCTAGTGATGGCGACATCATCACAAAATATATCATCGTCCCTGGATAAGCTAAAGCCGATGAGTGTAGGCTTATGGTACTCCTCCCCCCTCCCCCCCCACACACAGGAAGAAACACAGAACTAACAATTTCTATGTGTTTTCTCAGAATGCCTTGAACACCTTTCCATCGCCCAGCACTACATTGCTTTAGGATGTACACAGCACATGTTCACCAGGACCAATCTCTCTCTCTCTCTCTCTCTCTCTCCAAACATTATGCCACAAAACACACCCCAAGATACGTACCACAATGAAGATTCAGTTCTCACAAAAGCAAGAGAACACCTCGCCAGATGCACACTGCCTTCAGGGAGAGGAAGTGGAATAGGTACTTTACATTGGAACGTCAGCTGAATTGAGTTTGATGGATTAACCTTCTAGAATTTTAATATTTCTTAATACTTTATTATCGGTAAAAAGTAAAACACCAAGTTTTCCTTTGTTTTACCATGACATAAATAGCTTTATACATCTATATTCTGAGGCACTCATTTGCAATATGTAGCTGGTCGCCCCAAAGCAACTTCGAAAGTATCATCAAAGCTAAAACGAAGAATAACACTCAGGCTGATAGAGTAGGAGATAAATAAATAGACAACATTTCGTTAACACTATGTAATATAATGACATCATTCTGTAGTACTGTATATGCATGCTCTTACAAGATAAAATATTCAAGTTAGTGGGGCCTCTTGTCGTGAAGCCGCTAATAAAAGCTATATTAAACCCCCTCAAGCTCGGAAAGTCTGGCCGACGCTGAATATACTGTAATTGTCTGATAGCAGCAAGAATAATATAGTTAAATAATGATGCCTTCGGGCCGAAGGGCTTAACTAAATATCTGGACGTGAGAGCTGATAGGCGCCAGGGGAGTATATTTTGGAGGGTGGAAGGTTTACCTTTGTTTACAGTATTCATTGATTGCTGTTCACATGGAATGACATAGTATGTGTACACATATTAAATAGTAGGACATCGAAAAGCAGAGTAGTACAATATTTTCAATTCAATATACCCGTCTTAATGTACAGTAAGTTGTCAGACGGTCCAGACACACCTCGCCGCACCCTTCTCCCCAGCCTTTGTGTCCCTGCTGATCATATGCACACATATCCTAATCGTAGAAAAACATTTGTTTTGTTTTTTTATTTTATACGTAATTTCATACACACAGATAATTCCCCTTAATTCAAAACAGGCTTCGGTTTACGTTGACGTGACTCCATTCATCCCAACTGGGGATATTTGCCTAAGGAGAACGGATTTTGTAGATCAGATTCATTTGGACAGAAGGGAAGTAACTCGCCCGCCAGTCTCCGTCTGTACAGGTAAACGGGGATTAAGGAGTGAATAGAGAGGAATAAGTATTGAATTGTGAAAATAATAGCAAAGAAAAATATTCTGTGAAATAAACAATATGAACAGGACTAACGATAGTGCTACACATTTATAAGGAAACTGTTCATTACTGATAATCATAAGAATCTGTCCATTCGCACCCATCTGAACAAATTCGTTTTTGTCACGTCTAAAAGCTGACGAGGAGCCTACACGTGGTGGCGCTGTGCACCAAGGGTAAAGCAACTGCGGCGTTCACCCAGGACCCGAATCCCCTCATATTTCCCTGCACCTCGCCGTGGGATGGACTTAGTTAGACACTGGTGAGGCGTTGTCTACCACAAGAAGGCGTCGGATTCCTGCACGATGCATGTACTGTACAGTGCCGGTAGGACGGCGTCACAGAGCCACTTGCTTAACTGTGGTCGACGGGTCTGCATGGTCAAGCAGACCGAACTAAGCAACAACAACGACTTCATTAATATACTTCTCTTATATGAATTCTAGTAAACCTCAGTTTTTCTTTTAAAAACGGGTACAATCGATTTTTCTTTTTCAGCATTGTAAAAAGCACATATTTTTGTTCCATTGGGATTAATTCCAATGGCTTATACCCATCACACCTACCCTTACATTAGTCATAACCCACACACAACCCACTTTGCCTCCACTATAATCCCACCTCGCACACACCACAACACACTTACTCCCACCTGCACATCACTCATCACACACACACTCCTTCAACATAACCTCAACAAAAGATCTCTGGGACCGACAAGCTCAAGTGGTGCGGGTTTCTGCACTCCATCAGGCTTATGTCTAAGTGAGTTAGGGCCCACAGCCACAGCCACAGCCACAGCCACAGCCACCAACGCCACCATTACCACAATCTCCATCACTACCACAGTACTATTATGGTTGTCATCATCATCATCATTACCACATCACCAACACCATCACTACAATACCACTATTACAGTCATTAATACCGTCGCAACAACACTACTACCACAATCACTATCATCACCAATCCAACACCACTACCAAAGTTATTAGCAGCATCAGTGCACCATCACCACCATAATCACTATAATCACCAAGCCATCATCACTATCCCTGACCCTGGGGGCATTTCTTTTATTCTTTTCTTAATTCTCTTGCCCTACTATCAAAAGCTTCTGAGAGAGAGAGAGAGAGAGAGAGACCATCAATGCAACACACTACCACAGTCACAATCATCACCACACCAACACCGCCACCACTGTCACCAACTGTTACTGCGGGCTCATGGCCTTTGGTTCCTTCTTCCTCGAAAAAAAAAAAAAAAACTCCACAATCACTATCATCACCACAGCAACATCAATATCACAGTCGCCAACATCACTATACTATACTACCACTACAACACTCACATTACCACCATTACACCACCACAACAATCACTACCATCGTCATAGTTGTGGCTGCAACACTACCATTCCTCCCCACAACGTGATCACCATTTCCACAGCATTTTCACCACACTCACTGTCGCAGCTACATTTACCTGCCTGGGCACCACCACCAAACCCACCACTGCCACAACGACCATCACAGTTACTACTAAGATTACTTGGCTCATTGTCAACACCAGTCAGGGCCATTTATAACTCCTTCACTCTGGGGACGCCTTTTTTTTTTTTAATCGCATTTTTACTATCTCCAAGTGAAGAGGTTGGTTATAAGTTTCAGTATTCCCTTTCTACCTGAAGCTCCCCCTCCCCAGCAGAGTAAAACTGAACCTTGGTTGCGTGGTTGAAGTAAAATGTACGTCATCAGAGTGAAGGGCTTGAAATCCCCATCACCTAATTTGCCACAAAAAGACTGGCAAGCACAAGAGTCCCAATGAGCACCAGCACAATCCCTGAAGCACAATTCTCAAGCACTGGGAGGTTAAGTGGAGCTCGTGAAGGGTGAAGAGGGGCAGAAGAGGGCTAAGAGGGGGGGCAGGAAGGTCAGGTGAGACGGGCAACCACTTCACCATATGTCGCAACGCCCACACCTGCAGCACACACTACACCTGTACCCGCAAAATGCATCAAAGAGGATAGCTGCACTAGTATGTTTGACCCATACTAGGCAGCTTGTCTCACGGGATGGCTAAATTTACGCTGCTAGAGTAAGGCAAGGAAGGCAAGGATGACAGTTTTTCATTCCTCCCTCCCATATCTATTCTGTCAGTTTCCAGTTGAGGTTTGGAGAGAACAATTGAGGTTTGAAGGTGACCGAGTAGGTAGAGAGGTAGTCTGCTCGCCCAACAGACGTGGGTTGGAATACAAATTTGATCGGGGAACAGTTTAAAATATTTGAATTTTGTTGAAGTGGAGTTTATTGCTATACCATATGATCCGTCGGCAACTCCGCCGCTAATTCCAGTACGCCAGTTATTTATGAAACATCCATAGCATGTATTTAGAATGGACGGTGGGCGATAGCGCCAAAGTGGTGAAATTTTTATATGCAAGGAAGAAGGAACCAATGGCTAGAGGCCCGCAAATATTATTCCTTCGAAGAAAATACAAAAACAAGAAAACTGAGAAACAAATTCAAGATGTGGAATTGTACGGTACGAGGACTGCTGGGCCTCAGCGAATAGGCTGCTAATACCTATTTCCCGTCTCGAACGCATTAAAAAAGAAAAAAGAAAAAAAACTCTCAGTATTCTGCGCTTCACACTTGAACATAACAAACCCAAACACTTTATTAGTTCCATGGCGATCTTGGCTGCTCTTCCGTCCCCGCTATGTGCACTTGTTATCATTCAATACACCATACACCTACATGCACCACACTTACACCCGCTACTTACACCTACACTCACTCAGCCTACACCCGCTACTTACACCTACACTCACTCAGCCTACACCCACTACATGAAGATCCAGTGTACCCACACCTGCCACCACTACTGTACGTCTGCACCTACACCAACTAGATACAACCTACACCTACACTCATTACCCTTACACGTACAACAACTACACCTACACCAGTCACCCCTACACTACAATGACCACACTTACATCCACTGCACCTACCTAGTCACTGCACCTACACCCATTACACCTACACCCACTTCATCACATCTACATCCAACCACTACACTTACACATGCAACACTTATAACCATACCATCTACACCCAAAACACCTAAACCCACTATACCTACTATCGCTACACCTACATTCACTACACCTACAACCACTACACCTACACCTTTACACCTACACCTACAACCACTACACGTACACCCTTACATCTACACCTACAACCACTACTCCTTCACCCTTAAACCTACACCTACAACCACTACACCTAAGCACATTCCAGATACACCCACTACACCTTCTACAAACAACTACACCTACTACCACTACAGTACACCTACACCAACTACAGTACACCGACACATAATGCACTTACACCTATTATAACAACAAATAAAATGCCTTCAGCCACAACACCTACAACCACTTCGTCTACAACCACCACAATTACACCCACTACACTTACAACCACTACAATTACACCCGCTACACCTACAACCATCACAATTACACCCTCTACATCTACAACCATTACACCAACACCCATTATACCTACAGCCAATACATCAACTTCTACACCTATAGCCGCTGTACCCACACCCTTTGCTCCTACGGTCATTGCATATACTACACCCCTTACACCTACACCCACTACTCCTACAAGAACAACACCTACACCCATTACACCTACACCCACTATTCCTACGCTCACTACACCTACATCCACTATTCCTACACCCACTGCCCTTATACTCACTACACTTACATCCACTACACCTACACCCACTATTCCTACACCCACAATTCCAACACCCACTACACCTATTCCATTACACCTATATCCATTACACCTACACCCACTACACCTACAACCATAACACTATACCAACTACGCCGACACCCACTACACCTACACCCAAAACACCTACACCCACAACAACAATACCCACTACACTTTCACATATTACACCTACACTCATTACACCTGTAACCACTACACCTACATCCACTACTCTATACCCACTACATCTACATCCACTACGCCTACAACCACTACACCTACACCCACTACACCTACACTCATTTCACCTACATCCACTACACCTACACCCACTATACCAATATCAACTACACCTATATCCACTACTCTTACACCCACTACATATACACCCACTACACCTATTGTACAATCACTACACCTACACCCACTGTACTTACACCCACTACGTTTGTACCCACTACACTTTCTCTCACTATACCTACAACAACTACACCTAAATCAATTGCATCTACACCCATTTCACCTATACCCACTACACCTACACCTACTACACCTACACCCACTACACCTATACCCACTACACCTACACCCACTACACCCTTACTCACTACACCTGTACACTACACCTACACCCACAACATTTATGCCTGCTATATATACATCAACTACACCTAAACCCACGACCACAACACCCACAACCACAACTCCTACACCCACTACAGCTACACTCACTACACCTATGCCCAACATACCTATAACCACGACCCCTATACCCAGTACACCTACGCCAACTACACCTATACCCACAACACCTATACCCATTCCAGTCTACACATTCACCCACTGCAGCTATACCCACTAGACCGATACCCACTACAACTACACCTACGCTATACCCGTTACACCAGTTACACTTACACCCACTATCCCTACACCCACTATACCTAAACCCACTACACTTATGCCCACTATACTTACACCAACTACACCTTCACCCACAACACCTGCACCTACAACCCCTACACCCACTACACCTACACCCCACTACACCTGCACACTGCACCTAAACCCACTACATTTTTACCTACTATACCTACACCAAAGTCTCCTACACTCACAACATCTACACCTACAACGCCTACACCCACAACCCCTACACCCAATACACCTACACTCACTACACCTACACCCACTACACCTATGCCCACTACACCTATACCCAGTACACCTACAACCACCACACCCATACCCACTACACCCTCACCCACTACAGCTATTCCCACTAAACCTGCACCCACTACACTTACACCCACTATCCCTACGCACACTATACTTACACCCACTAAACTTACGCTCACTATACCTTCACGAGCTATACCTACACTCACGACACCTACATCCATAACCCCTACACCCATTACACCCACACCCACTACACCTATGCCCACCAACCTTCACCCACTTCACCTATACCCTATACACCTACATCCCATACACCTACACCCACTACACCTACACCTACTACAGCAGTATCCACTTCAACTATACCCACTACACCTACACCCACTACACTTGCACCCACAATACCTACGTCCACAACACCTATATCCACTACACCTACACCCACTACACCTACACCCACAACACTTACTCTCACAATACCTACGTCCACAACACCTATACCCACTACACCTACACCCACTACATCCAAACCAAATACACCTACACCCACTAAACCTACACCCACTACTCCTATAACTACTATACCTACAACCACAACACCAACACCCACTAAACCTACTCCCACTAAACCTATACCCACGATACCTACAACCATTACACCTATATCCACTACACCTACACCCACTACACCTACGCCCACTACACGTATACCCACTAAATCTGTCTACCACACCTATAACCACTGAACTTATACCCACCACACCTACACCTACCACACCTACACCCAGTACACTTATACCCACTACACCTACACCCTCTACACTAACACCCACTACACCTATTCCCACTAAACATACAGCCAATACACCTATACCCACAACACCAACACCCACTATACCTACATCCAATACACTTATACCCACTACAGTAACACCCACAACACCTATACCCACTACAGTCTACACCTACACCCACTACACCGCTACCCATTACAGTCTACACCTACACCCACTACACCTACACCTACTACACCTACACCCACCATACCTACATCCACTAAACTCACACCCACTACACCTACACCTACTACACCTACACCCTCCATACCTACATCCATTAAACTCACACCCACTACACCTATATCCACTACACCTATACCCACTATACATATTCCCTCTACACCTACACACATTACTCTTACACCCACTATACCTACACCCACTACAAATACACCCACTACACCTATATCCACTACACCTATACCCACTATACATATTCCCTCTACACCTACACATATTACTCTTATATCCACTATACCTACACTTACTACAAATACACCTACTACACCTATATCCACTACACCTATACCCACTATACTACACCTACACCCACTACGCCTATACACGCTATACTGTAGCCACTAAATCTACACCAACTACACTTATACACACTACACCTGTACCCACTGCACCGACATGCATTATAACTACAACCACTACACCTATAGCTACAACACATGTGCTCACTGCACACACACCCAGTATACTTACATTCACTACTCCTACACCCACTACCTCCTACAAGTACTACATCTACACCCACTACACCTATACCCACTACACCTACATTCACTACATCTACACTCCCTGCACCTAAATCCACTATACCTACACCCATTACACTTACACCCAGTATACCTACACCCACTAAATCAACACCCTTTACGCCTACACTCACTACTTCTACACCCACTCCACCTACACCCACTACATCTACCCCCACTACAGCTATATCCACCACACCTATACCCATTACACCTACACCCACTACATTTACACCCACGGTACCGTACATACTGTACATCCACAACATCTATACCCACTACGCTTACACCCACTACACCTATATCCACAACACCTAGACTCTCTATATCTAACCCCACTATACTTACACCCACTACACCTACACCTATTACACTTACACCCACTACACCTACTCCCAGTACACCTACTCCGTCTACACCTACACCCACTACAATTACATTCACTACTCTTACCCTGTACCTTCACCCACTACATCTACACCACCTACTCCCACTGTATCTACACCCATTATACCTACACCCAATACACGTTCACCCACTACACCTGCACTCACTGTGCCTACATCCGCTATACCTATACCCACTACAGCTACACCCAGTATACCTACACCCACTACACTACACCCACTACATCTACGTCCACTACATCTACTCCCACTGCACCCATACCCATTACACCTACACCCACTACACCTGCACCCAGAACAACTATTATATGCCTGTCCCTACATACTGTATACATTTGCAGTTTTACGAGTATGAAAACTTTCAGTGTTACCTTCATCTACATTCATGAATATACACCTTCATAAATTCATGTAAGCCTACACGAGACGAGTATATTATTGTATATGCATATAACTGATTTAATATATCTACAGTTAACATACTTGCACCCTATTATACCTTGTACACTTTCATAATACACGTACATAAATATACCTATAGTGACACCTGTTAATATATCTATACACCTACTTACACTTAAGTCTAGCACTCATCAATAGAACTACATACATACATACTGTATATATATCTACAAACATCCACTTACATGTATATACTTTACATATCCGTACGGTGCCCCATATATACACCTACATTGTACCTATATGCATATACATCCATGCCCTTACCTACTTGCACACAAATATACCTACACATGCAGATACACACTTACAGAGAGCCATCACATTTGCATATACACTACTGCACGCCTAGACGCCAAGCCTGGCAACATTTGCGTCCTTATTTACGACCAGCACACATCAGCACCTGACTACACTTACACCTCAAACACCACACCTACACCCTCACTTACACCCTGATGTGTGCTAGCCTTCATGTTCATCTGTACACTAGCTGCGTCTTGCCACGTTAAGGTTCCGAAAGTGAAGTCTGGTATGATCCTTGCCATGTACAGCGGAGTCATTGCTATGGACTGATCTTAGGTTTTGGTGCCAATCTGTTACCCTATGAGATCTTTCACAGAGAGGTATTAGGGTACATACTGTTCCTGTAACATATAAAAGATTAACTTGCCCTTTTTCTTGCATTCCCTTATTTACCTTCATCCCTGTCTACATACCTTCTTACCTACCGTACCTTCCTGTCTACGTCCACCACACTACTAATCTTCCCTGCCTACCTGCATATTCACCTCCCTGCATACCAACTGTATATACCTGTACCTCCCTGCATACTGCCATAGCCACGGTACTTCCCTGTCTACCTACTGTATATACTCGCCCACTTCCTTGGCTACCTACCCTATATACCTACCTATCTCCCCGTCTGCTTCCTTACCCACTGTAGGCCAGCCTCCTTAGCTTCCTACATCTCCACCTACCTCCCTGTCTACCTACCTCTCTGTCTATCTACATAGCGGCCTACCTACCTTTCTCCCTGGCTATCTACATAGTTGCCCACCTGCCTATCTCCCTGCCAACCTTCCTAGCTCTCTACCCACCCAGTTACCTACCTCCCTAGCTACCTCCCTGCTTGCCTCCACCATCTAATTAAGTAGTGACACAAACGCGTATTTAAACTGTGTTGCTGCTTGCCAGCTTCTGGTGCGTTATGGCAAAATGATGAAGGTAAAAGTTACTGCATTTTGAAGGCCCTTGCCAGTGATGCCAATGCTATTCTTATATTTTTTTGCAACTGACGACGTTTTTGGTCATTGTGACCTTGGGAATGCTCTGAGCTTGTTGACCAATCCGGAGGGGGCACACCGTCAGGTGGAGAGGATTCATTCGACACCTCGACCGTTAAAATTGGTCCACAAATGCAGCCACTAGATCGCAGACCACATAACGAACAGACGGAAGTCTGTCATCCCAACTCAACCGTGGGAGGCCATTGACTTCGTCATCGTGAACACCACCATACACACCTGCACTCACGTGTACATGGTGACATTGACCTATACCCTACCTGCAACCAGCCGATACACTCAAAACTTACAAATCTACATGCATAAGCAAATATCACTCACTTACTCCCATACACGCACGTTCATTCAGATTCACACCTGCACTAACACCCACATTTATGATTTCTTTCATGTCCTAAGCCACACTTACACCCTAACTCACACTAACATTTTTACGCATACGGTCTCACCCGCAACTACTCTTTCAGCCACACTCACACTCACACACTAGTACAGACATATTTTTGCACGCGCTCTCTATCACACTCACATTTTTGCACTATCATTACTCACGCTCACACTCTCACATTAGCTCTCGCTCACACTTTATATATATCCTCACTCACACTCATACTCTCACACACACACCCTCACCCACACTCACAAACACAGCCACACTCACACCTTTACTACCACACACACACACACACACACACACACACACACACACACACACACACACACACACACTTCCCCCCCCTCCCTTACACTCACATTGGCATCTCCACTACACACATGTTCTCACTCAAATTCACTCCTGCACTCATAACTACACTTTAACACACAGCAACACCCATACACACCTTCAGTCGAACTCACACCATAAACTGCACTACACCCAGAACCACATCACACCACAGCACACCCTACAGCACCACACCACACCCCTACACCTAACCAGAATAACACCGTGAATTTCACCATAACACCACTCAACGCCACACCTTACACCACACAACACCACGCCTTACGCCACACAACACCCCACTCTATACCTGTATGCCGTACTCTTTACCACACCACTCCATATAACATCACACCACACCCTACGCCACACCACTTTACACCACTTCACACTAAACCTTACACATCACCACACCACACATTGTCCCACATCGCATCACAGCAAACCACACCACGCCACACTCCACCACACAATAACACGCCATACTACACTACACTACACCAAAGCAAACCACGTGATGCCACACCCTACACCGTACAACACCACATCACACCACACCACACTATCCTACACTACATTACACCATACCATATCACAGCACCCTACCCCACACCACACATCACGCCATACCACACCACATCGCACCACACCACACCACATCACGCCACAGCACACTCTACCCATCCCACACCGTGCCATAAACAGCAACCACCCAGCTGTCTCCAAGAATAGGCGTGCTTTGACGTAAGAGCGAGTTTGGGGGAATTAATCTTGAGTTTCTTCCCTTTGTCTCTCTCTCTCTTACATTTTACTGCTTTCCTCCCCTTTCCTAATCTTAATGTTCCTGTAGTTTTTTATATATATATATATATATATATATATATATATATATATAGAGAGAGAGAGAGAGAGAGAGAGAGAGAGAGAGAGAGAGATATTAACTCATATTTTCGGTCAGTTGTAGTCGTGTGCCTGTTTCTTCTTTGTGTTATTGTGTTGTTAATTCAGCCCTTCCCTTTTTCATTTCCTCCTTCCTTCTCCCTATCCTTGCCTTTATTAAGCTCTCTCTATCAGTTGTTTTATTTTTATGTCTAGATTTGTTTGCTTTAAATTTTAGCTTTCTTCCGTTTTGTTCTTTATCTTGCACTATTATTCAGTTTTATTCAGCTATGTTATGTTTTTTATTTATTTATTTATTTATTTGCATTTGTTAGCCTCGCATCCGATTATGGGAGGGTATGTTTTCACTGTGGCAACGGTTGTGTGTTAGCCTTTGTTTACAGTGACACGTAATTTGTCAGTAACGTTTATAAGGGAAAATGTTGGCAACGTTTTCTAGCAGCCTCACGAAACTTGCCAGTAACGATTAGCAAAACAGTTGTACGATATTGTTTGTTAATTGACTAACACGAGACTTATGGGTCATGTTTATTAATACTGTAGGATCGTACGAAACTTGGCAGTGATGTTTACGAGCTGAATCGCAGTTATTTGGTTCCATTCATATACAGAATTCTACGAAATTGGTCGTAACGTTTATTTAAAGAATCACATGAAATTGGTCACAATGTTTCATACAAAAATACACGAAGTTTGTCGGTAACATACATCAGTAGAGTCACACAACCATGAGGCAATAATTCTTGATGCCAAATCCACTGTCCGTCGTCTGTGGTGTCGTCTTTAGCTCCTTAATTCCTGAGTCGCATTTTGTACTGCTGCTTCCAGATGACTTGACTTAGATTCAGAGGGATATCTAGCAGTGATGGGACTACTTACCTTTTTGAAAAGTAACTAGTAGAACAAAATTTTCTGGTAATAGCAAGGATCAAGATAGTAAATAAATAAATAAAAAGATCAACTGGTTGAAAAGGTTAACTTCTTCAGCAAGGTAATGCATTTTTATTGATCTTCGCCACATACAGATGATTGAATTTTTGCGGAAGACTTTTTGGAAGTGGGGGGTGGGAAATATAGCGTTAATCAACTTTTTCAGTACTAGAGTTGAATATATCGTTGCCAAAAAAAATTCGTCTAGAGGCAACAAGAATAGAAACGAAGCTTTCAGGCTGAAGGGGTTAACATGTTCACTGAGAGACATATCTAAACTGGACAGAATCGTCAAGTGGTAAAAATAAGAGAATAATTAACTCTCCGTTGTAGTAAAGGCGTGGATTCTTTCAGCCCGTGGAGGTAATATCCGTTTCTTCCTGCTACCAAGAAACGAGTGAATTCCAGAGGTGAAGCAATGCCTATCTATATTGTTCTCGGTTAAGGAAGCTCCGTAGTACCTTTTCCTAAGCGATTTATTTAGTTTAATACACCTGTGCTCTATAAATCCTTCTGATGTCACCCTACTCTGCAAAAATATATAACGTATAAAAAGTTATTAATTAGCCATATCCAAAATTACGAGTAAATCGCTAATTAAGAGGTGCTACGGAGTCTCCTTACCTGACACCAATACGGGTCAGTGAGTGCCTATACCAATTTTACTCTAACTTGGCCCAGATTTTCGTCCTTTTGCAGCTTATTTCACGTAGCTCAGTGGCAAGAAAGAACACAACAGCTCCACGTCCTTTCCATAGCACATCTAAACAACTAACATCACGTTCCAGTGCTAATCTATTGCTAAAGTGAGCAGTGAAAGTGGAGAGATGGCAGTTTTAGGTCAGGTTCTGATGAAAAGGGTATACAATAGCGAGTCAATTTATGTAAGGAGGACTGGAGGTGTGAGATGAACCATAGGCTGAGTTAAAGGACCTAAATAGACAATAAATGCTTTCCGTACTGGAGGGGTTAGGTGTACTTCATTAACCCTGTGAATGCGAGAATTCTTTCACAGGCTGAATAAAATCGTCTGGGGTAGGAGGAATAAACCATAACAATAACTCATTGTACGAATGGTGTTAATGGAGGCTGCTTCTGATTCCTTCATTCAGTGCTTTCCGCCTTGTGCTGAATTAAGTAGCACGGAGGCAACCAGAATACGAATTAAGAAGACATCATAGTAGTGCATGGCTGGATTCTGGGGTGTTGCAACCTGGTTTTCACAATGAATTTAGTATACTTTCCATCATTTTAACCAAACTGCATCTTTTCTTGGCCATTCTTATTCCTGCCAAATAATTAATTATAATACAACCCATCCTTGGTTGCCAAACTATGGGCGTCACGTCCATGTCCACAGCTTCTCGTTCTCAGTTCCACACTTAAATACGTGTGTACTAAGTTGGATGGAAAAAGGCGTTGTCAAAGGCTCATTGCATATGGAAAAAGATGCGAGCAACATCTTAACAATATTCCTGGATCGTTCCACGTAGTGAAAGGCAGGAGTAACCACGGAAAGAATAAGATTGATAAGGGGTTTCACAGGTAGGATCATTTTTTTCCCTTGTTACTTTCAGACGACTTGATTCAACCAAGTCTGAACTGGAGTGTCTAAGTACAGGCTTCAGTAATATCTTCAGTGCCAGAGATCCGTCCCAGGCTGAATAAAATCGCGTGGAGGTAGTAAGAATGACCTATTAATTACGTCCACAGGCTGAAGGGGTCAAAGATAGCAGAATGCCCCGAGAAACTGATGTTGATATGGTTGACCACAAGAAGACCTCACGTGCAGCCTCGGTACATTTCTATTTTATTTTTATTCTGTTTTATTTTTGACGATTTTATTTTGCTTAGGAGACACTTTTTTGAGCGGGGAGAGGGGAGGTTGGATGGAGCCTTCATTACCTCTTTACTACGAAACTTCTCCCTAATTCAATATCGTCTGACGGTGGCAAGAACGGAATACAGAGGAGGTTATGGCCTGCACTATGATAAGATTTTCACCGTCTTATTCTTGCTACCATCAGACGACTTTATACAACCCTGAGAAAAACGTATTGTAGTGTAAGGGGTGGAATGAGGCTAGATGTTACCCGCTCAGCCTGGAAAATATCACCTGATCAAAAGAAACTCGTCTGGAGGCAACAAGAAAGTACTAAATAAATGAGTTAAGTAGAGAAAGGGGTCACTGAAAAACGACAGCAGGGTGTTTGAACCCTCCCTGCCCTAGATGTCTTCTTTTATTGTATCCTTGATGTCTTCCTGCTGTCGTACTCAGTTTATAAGAGACGTTTTAAGATTTAGTTGTTGGAGAGAACCTTCCTTATCCCCTTCATCGCGATGGTGTAATTTATGTTTGCTTAGTGCTACCGACAGACGACGTTAATCAGCTGAGGAGAGAATTTTCAAGCTGAGGTGGATATACAGAGCTTTAATTGGTCCCTTAACTAATACAGGGTCATCTTAACCCTCTAAATCCGATGACGATATTTCTCTAAGTTTATTCTTGCTGCCTTCAGACGATTGTGTTAATTTTGGAGAAGCGATTTGTAGTGACGGGGTTAGGTGCAGTCACCACTAAGGCCTTCATGGTCTGATAGATTTCTGTTCGATGAATTAGATCGTCTTCATTAGCAAGAAGATAATTTATACATCATTGGATTGCAGAGGCTAGCTAAATAAAATGAAATTATTAAAAAAAAAAGAATGAAATAAAAATAGATGTACTCTGGTGAAAAGAGTTAATTCATTCACTGCGAGGGCTGTTTCTTAAGAGTAATAATAAATGATGTTTGGTTCAACGAAAACATTATTAATAGTAAAAAAAACATTCAGTGTGAGGATGTTTTATCTATCTATCTATTGTCAGACGTCCTAATCCCGTAAAGGGTGGCCACAAACAAATCGCCTCCATATCGCCCTGTCCTCCGCCATTTCATTGCCCTGCTCCCAGCTCACACACCCCTCTCTCATACACCTCTCCAGTCCACCCCTCCATCTCATGGATGGCATGTGGGGGCGCCCATCATCCACCCACAAGTGTAGTGGTACTCTGTTTTTAGGGTTGCGGTACACTGAGTGGCAAGTCAAATGATTCCCTGTAAACCAGGAAAGCACTGACAACGCTAGGTGGTAGCATTATAACCAACCAACACGTCTTCCCTACGTGACAACAAGTGGGTTGGCGGAGGGTTAGTGCCCCTTCCCGGAAAACAACTAACTAAAAATACGAACAAGAAGCCTCTGTGAGGATGTTAACTGGGTGAAAGTGGGCGTGTGTTGGGTTTGTTTCTTTCTTTCGCTTTTCTTTCTATTCTCTTATTCTTTCTTTCCTTTTCTCTTTTTTCTTTCTCTTCCCTTCTTTTTTTTTTGTCCTTGTTTCCTTGTTTTTTTTATGCTTTTCTTCCCTTTTCTTTCTTTTCCTTTCTTCCTTTTTTTTTCTTTTTTCTTTTCTTTTCGTTTTCCTTTTTTCTCTCTTTCTTCTTTCTTTCCTTTTTCTTTCTTCTCTCAGCCTCGTAAGTCATAGTCAGTCTCTTTATTTAGACAGGTCGTTTCTAAACTAGGTCAAATCGTCTGTCGGTACCAAACACACACACACACACACACACACACACACACACACACACACACACACACACACACACACACACACACACACACACACACAAATGGCGTCGTCATCAGGGTTGCCAAGGTCGCGGTTTTCCCGCCAAATTGGGCTCGTTTTGAAGCTCTTCCGCGGGCAGATTTTACCGGTCGCGGGTTGCGGTTTTTTGGGCTGGTTTGAAAACTGTCGCGGTTGTTTGGGCTAGTATGGAGTTAAACCACATCACGACAATATACTGAGAGAGAGAGAGAGAGAGAGAGAGAGAGAGTTTAAACATATGGCGGAGAGAGACCCCCTAGTACTCCCACAGGGACCAGTGGATGCAGCCAGTGCGGAGACTCCGGAGAGAGTTTTGTTTTATCCCAATTATCGTTGCCAGCAAGCACTGCTGCAGTAGAGAGGATTTTCTCTCAGTATAATTTAGTGAAAAGTAAATGAAGAAACAGACAGCAACATGAAACAGCTGAAAACACTCTTCATGTTAGAGCAATATGCGGACATAAAATCTGTTGTAATGATTTCACAAACAAAATTATGTTAGCAAATTTCACATATGACGTACACAGCAACGAAACACAGTGATGATGATCATATAGATTTTTGAATAATATAAGTGTGATGGAAAGTTGACTCAGAGGGAGAGAAAATACCTTCACTTGCATGTTGTATTACCTAGTGTAATGATAAGTATATTTCAACAGAATCATTGTTGTTTTATGGGCAATAGTGTTTTTATGGGAAATAGGGAAAGTTTAAGTGAATCAAGTGATCATTTCAGGCATTAATAGGGACCTATATATGAATTATTAATATAAAACACTAATTTCGCATAAATAGAGGATTTTTAAAATAATTATTGGTGTTGGGCTACTTTTGGGCTGGTTTTCAGTTGGGTTTCCGCGGGCAGAGCAGGGTGCGACTTGGCAACCCTGGTCGTCATATAGAAGGGGTTAACGGTTAATTGTATGAGGTGAGGTGAGGTGAAGGTCAGGTGAGGTGAGGGTCAGGTGATGCGTAGGTCAAAATGTGGTCAATATCAACAACTTTATAAAATCAGGTAATTCTTGAAGTCAGGTCCATTGTTTCTTAAGTCAGTTTAATATTTACATCTTAAGTCAGGGCCAGATTAGAGCTGCTACACTGCTTTTACTCTAACTTGCCTCTGATTTCCATTCCTTTGCAGCTTCTTTCAGGTAACACAGTGGCAGAAAAAAACAGCACTACAATTCTACCTCCTTTCCATTACACTTTTTCGTATTCTAGTGTTGATCTATTGTTACAACTTTGCATTTAGTTTAAGTTAAAGTAAAAAATGCATATTTTTGTGTGTTTTAGTTATTTATGTAAGTGGAGTCAAGATGATGTCAATGCCAATAAATTCGCTAGCCTTAGAGGTCTCTTCGGTAAGTGCAGTCGAGGTGAAATCCAAGGACAATCATTCCATTTGTTTTAGTGGACACTCTTAAAAGCCTGGGTAAGGTAAATAGCGACAGTAATTCTGTATTTATGCACCAGTTCAGTTGGGCTAGTGAAAGCCAGGTTGGGACTATTGATTATATGTTTTAGGAAGTAATTATCTAACGGCAATGAGCTTCAGAGTTCAGTTTATTTATTAAGTAGTTCCGCAAGTCTATCTGCGTCACACATAGTCAAGATTTCTTCCTGTCTTAGCATTTGTCTCCTAAGACGCAATTTTTGGCTCATTCTTGCTGTCTCCAGGCCATTACAGTCAGCTTAGGAGTGACTTTTCAACTAGAGGACTGAGATATAGCCTTCATTAACCCCTTCATCAATAGGAGGAACTGCATATGTGTAATAAAGTTGTCTAGCAGCGGCAAGAATAAAACAAAAACTACGATACTGAACTGAAGGGGTCAAGTTAATAGCCGTGTACAGGAAATAATGTCATTTTTAGGGGTGTTGATTCCGTATTTTTAAGCCAGTATCTGTACATTCAAGTAAGATAAGGACCACAAATATCGCAATACTAAGCCAGTCACTTTACAGATCAAACCAGGGTCTCATCAAAGTCCATTATTTCCTGTGTATAAGGTCAATAATAATCTGCAAATAAAGCTATGGTACCTAAAGCCAGATCAGGACAAAATTCTTCCATACATCAAAGCCATATTTATGTAGGTTACGGTTAGATTAGGGTCAGTATATGTATGTCAACATGTTTATAAGTCAAGGTCAGACCAGCAGTATTTATTCCCCTTAATATTGTACTCAGCAGCTCAGTAAGTGTTGGATTGGGGTTTGAAAATACTGTGCTGAATTACGTAAGTCAGATCAGCGTCAGAGGCTTCGCGTTACGTAAGCCAATATCTCCGTGAGCCAAGATGAGATGAGTACCAATAGTTAGGTAACGCCTGGGAGAGGAACTGATCCGCAGCGATAACTCAGCGTGAAGCGGTAGGGCTAGGGTTACGAACACTGGAGGATGTGGCATACCTCTACCCTGACACACACACACACACACACACACACACACACACACACACACACACACACGGGGAAGAGCTTGCAAGGGTGTATTCTCTGTTATGGGTCACACCACAGCGTCACATATATTTCATAGTTAGGTTGGCTTACTTTTGTAAACTGACTTTTTTTTTTGTTTCTTTCTTTGACTATAATTTATCAGGCCTCCTCTTTGAAGTGGGTAGGAGGACAGGGTCACAAGCCATGAACAGTAGCTTTTCTATGACGCTATTTTTTTTTCCCTTCCCCCCCCCCCCTCTCTCTGTAGCCTACTTTTTCCTTTTTGTAAGACGTCAGGTGTAAATGGAAGTCTCACGTACTTTCTTTCCTGGTTGTTTTTCTTTTTTTCTTGAAGAAAAGTTTGATTTAAGCTTTCACTGCGGCCACACTACCAACCAACACCATCTTCAGAAGGTGTTTCACCCCCGCCCTGTGCAAACACCCACAAGCATCCCACTCCTCGCCGTCCACATCACTCACTCTAAAACATTCGATTCGGAAAAAAAAAAAAAAGCACCAAATGGTTTCTTAGATGGTACTGCACTCCCTGACCCTGTTCCAGTAATGCGTTTATAAGGTTTATTTATGCCTCACCAATTTTTAAAACAACTTTGGAGAGACTTTTCCAACTGTAGACATTAGATAAATCCTTCAGTCAAATTTTCATTACTAGAGGTCTGCCCTAAACTGAATAGAATCGGATGGTAGTGGCAAGAGCAAATAGATAAAATAAGTCACTTGATCCAGATGGTTAATATTGCCCTGAAGTGATCTGATGGTTCTAAAGAGCTCTGCAAGGGTGTGGATGGAGTCAAGTTTGTGTGTGTGTGTGTGTGTGTGTGTGTGTGTGTGTGTGTGTGTGTGTGTGTGTGTGTGTGTGTGTGTGTGTGTGTGTGTCAGGGTAGAGGTATGCCACATCCCCCAGTGTCCATTCTGCTTGGTGCTAGATGTTCCAGAACTGAAGTGTACATGGGCTGATATGAGTAGACATGACTGGATATGCAGAGCCTGAGTGAACCATCCACCGCTGGAATGGCTTTGAACTGAGCTGAAAGTACTTGATATGTCTAACCTGCTAGAGATCGAGCAGTGTGGAGTCGCCATCAGGTAGCCAAGGCTGTACATGCAGGCATTTTGAAGCCTTTATGAAGGAACGAACGAAAGAACGAATGGACCAATGGTGACCTGACGACCAGAGATAACGCATATGTTTCTATAGTCCTCTGATTGTATCTGAACGTGGCTAACGTAGCCGAAAATGATCATCGTGTAAATTTGTTGGTACTTAGGTCACGCATGATACTGTAATACTGAGTCAATTAGACTGTTGTACTGAAGGCTATCCCAACTTGCGGTAACGCCAGCTAATGTCATTGCCAGCCAATGGCAATGCCAGCTAATGGTAATGCCAGCTAATGGTAATGCTAGCTAATGATAATCCCAGCTAATGGCAATGCCCGTTGATGGTGATGCCAGCTAATGATAATGCCAGCTAATGGCAGTGTCAGCTAGTGGTAATGCCAACTGATGATAATGCCAGCTAATGGTAATGCCAACTAATGGCAATGCCAGCCAATGGTAACGCCAACTGTTTGTAATGCCAACTGAGGACATTGTCAGTTAATGGTAATACTAACTGATGGAAATGCCAGCTGTTTGTAATCCAACTGATTTTAATGCCAGCAAATTGTTGCTGTTGTTATCGCTGTTGTTGCTCAACCCTGATCATGTCTGACCGAGCAGGCCCTTCGACCACAGGAAAACGACCGCCCCCATGGAGTCGTCCCATAATTTTCTTAAACCTTTGATGTTGTGTCTATGTTCGAGTGTGGTATGTGTTGTGCAGTGTTCCATTATGTCCTATGTTGTGCGGGCATTTGCCACCCAACCCAGACTAAAGTTGACAACTAAGAAGGCCTGAGTGATGTCCTTATCTAAGCCTAGTCAGGTGAACTTACCCACCCCTATTTAAGGATACCCCTGATGGGTGGATGTCGGGAGGGGAGGCTTGGTCTGATAGAGGTGTTGTAGTGTCCTGCACATGAAATGAGTATTTACATGTTTCTTCATTGCTGATGCTGGAATGTCTGGAGGTAAGATGTTATTGAATAGGGTTAGGTAATGCTTGGAGGATGATAATTCTATAGTCAATTGTGTTGTGTGGCTATGTTATATTATGACGGGTGTTGTGTGTTAGCATAGGCTATCACGTGGAATTGTGTGCCTCTGTGCTAGGATATTCTCTCCAACGGAAGATTTTAGTTTCAAGATGTAAGCTGTGGGAATGGTACTGGTGCAGCAGGTGATGATTCGTAAAGCGTTGGACTGTGTGGTCTCCAGGGCATTATATGGGTGTCTGATAGGATGGCAGCCCATGCTGTAGAGTAAGGAGAATGTTTTTTTTTGTTGCCTAAAGTCTGTACCTATAATTGCTCTTAGTGTGTTGAGTCTGGGAGTGCTCCAACTAGTGGTAATGCTGGCTGACGGTAATGTCAGTTGATGGTAATGGTGGCTTGTATTTTAGTGTTGGTGACATTCTGTGTTGGGATGGCTCAAACACACCCATAGGCCTTAACAAATAAAATCCTTCATAACTCTCAAACAAAGAGGTATTAAGTCAATTAATTTCTAGCCTTAATCCTCAAGGTTTTCTATTATTAAGCCATGTAAAGTACGTAAGACATAATGCTAACACGCTAAAACAAAATTGACAGACACCTATTTTTCCATATTCTTTCTTCTCCCTTTTTCTTCGAGGCTTCTAGCTCTAAAATGACAATACCGACCTCCTTGATTTTTCACAGAAGTGTTTCATTGTCCACTGGATCTGACAGACGGTATGTATTGCCCCCCAAAATGCAAAAAATATTGACAGTGGTGGGTCAACTTTTATAATTTGGATCCAATTTTGATCAGCTTGTTCAAATGGTAGAGGGGCAGCAAAGGATGAAGTCGTTCAGTTTTGAGAACAAGCAGCCAAATTTAAAGCTCACAAGAAAAAGTTACACTTTCATCCCTTGAACTAAAAAAAAAAAAAAAGAAACTTTCATTCATTTCAGATTAAACTGAATAGAACGGCTTAGGGTCAGCCAAGGTTAAATTATTTCATTTTGGGAAAATAGGTCAAATATGAAGGTCACAGGGCAGTGTCTGCTTAAAAACTTTGATCATATTTGAACCAAACTTAGAGGAGGTGTTACTGATCATGCAAGGATGAAGTATTTCAAGTTTAAGAAGAGTTAGTCAGAGGTCAAGTCCACAGAGCAAAATCAAAAGTTCGGTCAAAGACCGATCAGAAGGCGTGGGTGTCGTACTTTCTCAGTGCTTCTTCTTGTTGTTTCCGGAAGATATTATTCAGCTCAGGAGGGACTTCGAGTGGGAGCTACGTAGCCAGAGTCTTCATTGACCCCTTCATTACTACAACGACCTTCTCAAGTTAAACAACCTTGTAACATCCTTCGCAATTTTCTTACATAGAGGCCTTAAATAATCAGTGAAACAAACATAAAAATACATTTTATTAAATGAATGAGGATGAGGGGATAGAAGTGTGCCCAAAACCACTGGAACAATGACGAGGCAGTAAAACGACATATAGCCTCATCCTTACATCGTTTTTTCTCCTGTACATGCCATTGTGGTGTAGCATATGCACCCAAAAATAGTTATGCCAATTGTATCAATGATTACCAACCCTTCAATGTACAAAAGTATGCCATTCAAAAAGACAAAGAAAAAAAACACGGAAAGAGCTACTGTACACGTACTTTTACTGCCTCGACCTTGTTCTGATGTTTTTGGGCGCACTACCATCCCTACATCTTTTTACATTTTATAAACTATATTTTTATGGATCATCTCTGATCAGGTGGTGATGGAATTGACAGAGTGGTGGACTGGACACTGTGGGTGCGGTATAATCACAGCTCTTGCAGGAAACAGTATGAGGACGTGACTTACTTATCACTGTACTCACTGATCTTCCTTAAGGCTATATCACCGCAATGTAGCCTTCTCCCCCTCCCCTCAACACAAACACAGTTTCTCTCTCTCTCTCTCTCTCTCTCTCTCTCTCTCTCTCTCACACACACACACACACACACACACACACACACACACACACACACACACACACACACACACACACACAAACATACACACACACAAATCACTCCCACCTCTGCTACCCTCCTAAACATCATCACAAACAAACCTGAATTAGTGATTAACTCTTGACTTTGTTCTCCGTGCTATCGCCGACCATGATCTTGTTACTGTAACTATAATTTGGGGGAGGCGGTGGCTCAATCGGTAGAGAGGTGGCTTGCGGTCCTACCGGACCCAGGTTCAAATCCCCGCTGGTGCAGGGAACGGTTTAAGGATTTGAATTTCATTACGGCAGACTTTACCGATCTACCAGAAGACCCGCCGACATGTCGTAAAAATACCCCCGCTAATACCAATACACCAGTCCTGTATGAGACAGCCCTAGCATGTATTCAATATGGACGGGGGGTGTTAGCGCCGAAGTGGTGACATGTAGAGGTGTACGATATGTAGGAGGACTACTGGGCCTTGGGAGCAGGTTGAGAAGCCTATGCCCAGAGTCGAGCACATTATATATATATATATATATATATATATATATATATATATATATATATATATATATATACAGTCTATATATATATTGTTACATAGCCTATGATTTCATCATCCTTTGTGTAATTTTAACGCACAGTATGCTGCATGTTTGATCACGAGCGTGTTCTGCCTCAGTCCCCCCCTTCTACCGTTATAGTAGAGTAAGTCGTTCTCTCTGTTGTCCAGAGCGGGATTGTCAACTCTATGTCCCCATGGCTTCATTTGCGCGTCCTTATTACAAGTTGTATCAAGCTCTCCTGGCTCCTATATAATGAGCTCAGTCTCTGCATCATTGCCACTTAGATCTGCTCCTCATTTTGTTCACATCTCTGTCCTCCCCTGTACAATTATTATTATTGTGAGTGCTCAAGAAATCTCCAACCATCTAGCAGCTGTATGTAATTTGAGTATAACTGTTGTTGCATTTTTTCTTGTACTGTATAGCATAAGGTGTTAATTTGTAGGCCTAGTGAAGTTTTGTAATTCACGTAGGGTTCTTTATGTCAGTCACTTTAGATAATAGTTTGTATCTGTAATTATTTATCTGGCATTCACTGAGTATTATCTGGTATCTCATTTTATCAGGGCTGACTTAGATAAATTTACTCTTGCTAATTTCGTGTTAATAGAGGCTATTGCAGTTAACCATATATTTAACCTGTTTTTGCCATTACATTATCCTTATGAGTCCTGAATGTTTTGTTGTTAGTTTGAGCATTAAACTTTAACTTGTAATTTTACCTAACTCTTTTGTTTTGAACCTGGAACTTTACGGGACAGTAGTGACTCTTCGTATTCTCACTTAAAGTGTACGTTATCTTTCTCTGTTCCGTAACATAAATTTGGCGACCTCATATCAGGATATTCAGGATATTATCATAAGGATATTGTTTGATATTTTGTGACTGTGATATATTCATGATGGCTACTATTTCTACACTTGATGAAGCCAAAGATTTTTTGTCAAATGTGCAAACAGTGTGTGATATAGAAAACAGAACAAAGAATGAACTTAAGCTTGTTGCTCAACAATTGGGAATTGCAGTTCACTCTCATCATTCTAAAGATCAAATTGTTGGCATGATTAATAAAAGCTTGTTTAATGTAACTCCTCCAAATGAGCAAACGCAGATTGAATTAGCTAAGTTACAGCTAGCTCTGCAGGAGGCTAAGGCTAAGGAGGCGGAGTCTCGTGTTAAGGAAGCAAATGCTCGTATTGAAGAGGCACAGGTACAGGCTCAGGCACAAATTGAACTTGCCAGGATTCAGGCAGACCATGAGTATCGCATGAAACAAGGTGGAACTGGATCATCTAGCTCTGATGATTTTGATGTGGCTAAAAATGTTAAACTTGTCACTCCTTTTAATGAATCTGATTTAACAAAGTATTTTCAGTTGTTTGAGAGGGTAGCTACAGGTTTTAATTGGCCTAAGGAGTATTGGCCAGTACTCCTTCAAACTGTTCTCACCGGTAAAGCTCAAGTAACTTATGCATCTTTGCCTCAGGATCAGTCTGATAATTATGATGTAGTTAAGAGCTTGATTCTTAAGGCCTATGAGCTTGTTCCTGAAGCCTATAGAGTAAAATTTAGGACAACTTACAAGCAAGATAAGCAATCCCATGTTGAGTATGCAAAAATCAAAGAAGATTTGTTGGAGCAGTGGTTAAATTCTAAGAATGTGGATTCTGATTTTGACAAATTTAAGCAGATGATTTTGCTGGAGGACTTCAAAAGGTGTATTTATAAAGATGTAAGCCTATATCTTGATGAGAAAAGAATAGATAATTTGTCTGATGCTGCAGTTTTAGCTGATGAGTATGTTCTCACTCACAAGAGATATTCTAGAGAAAAAGGGAAAGCTGAGAGTAAGTACGTTGCCTCTACTCAGAGTACAGGTAACAGGAAAGAGAATAAAGATGATGTTTCTCAGGAAGTAAATACCAGCTTCACCTCTAGATTTCAGAAAAGTAAATGTACTTATTGTAGTAAGCTTGGTCATACTACGGAGAGATGTTTCAAGAGACAGCGTGATGTGAACAAAAAGGAGTCTTTAAATATTCAGTCAATTGGTCTAGTGTCCACTCTTGAGAGTTCCCAGAATTCTTTAACTGAGTTAACTGAACCTGCTTTGAGGGGTAACTTAAATTCTCATGATGGAGCTCCTCTTTTGAGCAGTAACGTGGGTGACACTCTCAAGAGTTCATGTGCTAATTTCCTGTCTGATGGTTTTGTCAGTCCTCTGGACAGTAATGACAGGAAATCAGTTAAAATATATCGTGATACAGGTGCTTGCCAATCCCTTATGCTGACCAGTGTTCTAGGCTCTAATGTTAATTCTTCTGATGAAACTGTAATCTTACAAGGTGTAGGGAATAATTACTTCTCTGCTCCTCTGTGCAGAGTGAATTTAGAGTCTGGTTTTGTTAATGGTTCTGTTATGGTTGGGTTGGTTGAGACACTCCCAATGTCAGGTGTAACTTTCTTACTTGGAAATGATATTGGTGGAAGTCAAGTGTGTCCAGCTCCTCAGTTGTCTAGTGAGCCAGTGGCTGCGTCCCGGGATTGTGATGTCCCTGATGTGTTCCCTGCATGTGCTGTCACTAGGGCTAAGTCTAAAGTTACTGGTGATTTAGAGGATAATGATGATGATGATGTTATCCTAGCTGACACTTTTCTTGCTAATTTGGACCACTCACCAGATGAGGCAGTACCCCGTAGTGTTGATAATTTGTCTCGTCAAGAGTTGGTTGAGTTGCAGGTTGCTGACCCTGAGTTGAAAGGTCTAGCTAACTCTGCTTACAGTGAAGAAGAGTCAGCCGGTGCTTCTACTTGTTATTATGTAAAGTCAGGAGTACTTATGAGGAAGTGGAGACCCCCAACAGCATCAGCCGACTGTGAATGGGAGGTTGTACATCAAGTTGTCATCCCTCGTGTTTGTAGGCAGGATATCATTAGAGTGGCTCATGATTCCAGTTTGGCAGGACACCTTGGAGTGAGGAAGACTGTGGCACGCATTTTGAAACACTTCTACTGGCCAGGTATCTTCAGGGATGTTTCCTGGTATTGTAAGTCTTGTCACACCTGTCAAGTTGTGGGAAAGTGTAATCAGACCGAAAAGGTTGCACCTCTAGTTCCCATTCCTCCTTTTGAGGCGCCTTTCACCCGTGTGTTGGTGGATATTGTGGGCCCTCTTCCTAAGACTTCTTCAGGATTTTCTTATGTGTTGACCATGATTGATATGGCTACTCGTTATCCTGAAGCCATTCCACTTAGAAACATCTCAGCAAAGAACGTGGTTAAGGAAATGCTAGGGTTCTTCACAAAGTTTGGTCTGCCCAAGGAGGTACAGTCCGACCGGGGAAGTAATTTCATGTCAAATGTTTTCAAGCAGTCTCTGAAAGAGTTGGGCATCTCCCAGATCACGTCTTCAGCTTACCATCCCCAGACCCAAGGAGCGTTGGAGAGATACCATCAAACACTCAAATCGATGCTCAAGAAATACTGTTTGGAACATCAGAAAGACTGGGATAAAGGTCTTCCATTCGTTGTGTTTGCTGCAAGAGAATCTCCAAATGAATCACTGGGCTTCTCACCTTTTGAACTACTGTTTGGCCATGAAGTAAGAGGACCCCTTAAGCTACTCAAGGAATGCTGGCTGTCGGAGGAAGATGACGTCAACCTGCTGGAGTATGTGATGAATTTCAAAGAACGGCTGTCCACTGCTTTACAGCTGGCGAGAGAGAATTTAGGAGCTGCTCAGGAGAAGATGAAGACTTGGTATGATAAGAAGTCCAGGTTACGCCACTTTCAGCATGGAGATCAGGTTTTGATTCTGCTACCAGTTCATGGGCAACCTGATTCTGCTACCAGTTCATGGGCAACCTCTTCAAGCCAAGTTTAGTGGCCCTTATTTCGTGGAGAAGAAACTCAGTGATGTGAACTATGTCATCGCCACACCAGATCGTAGAAAGAGCAAGCAACTATGTCACATCAACATGCTAAAGTTATATCACAGGCGGGACGAAAATAATCCAGTCTGCACTGTAGCTGTTCCACCCGAGTCTGCAAGTGAAGCTCTCCCATGCAGTATGAGCCTGAGTGATAGTTTGGGGAAGAATCCTGATATCATGAATGATCTCCAGACTAAGCTTTCTCATCTACCACCCAAGGAAAGGCAGGAGTTTTCGGCATTACTGCAGGAGTACCCGCAAGTGTTCCGTGCCACTCCAGGAAGAACCACTGTGTTGATGCATGATGTCGATGCTGGAGACGCAAAGCCAATTAAATTGCCTCCTTACCGTGTGAACCCAGTGAAAGTTCCTCTCATCCAGAAGGAGCTTGGCTACCTGTTGGACCACAAGATGATTGAGCCCTGTCAGAGCGAGTGGAGTTCTCCTGTCACTCTGGTCCCTAAGCCAGGTGGGTCACAGAGGCTTTGCATCGACTACAGACGTGTTAATCAGATAACCAAAACAGACACTTACCCTCTCCCTCGTGTGGAAGATTGCATAGACAAGATCGGAAAGGCTAGGTACATAAGTAAGTTTGATTTGTTAAAGGGATACTGGCAAGTACCTATGACTGAACGTGCTAGGGAGATCTCATGTTTTGTAACATTAGGAAAGGCTTTTGCATGTTCAGTAATGCCGTATGGTATGAAGAATGCACCAGCCACATTTCAGAAGCTCATGAATGTTGTAACAGAGGGTTTGGCAGGGTGTGTTGTTTATATTGATGATGTATTAATCTTCAGTGACAACTGGAAAGATCACCTATGCCATGTCAGTAAATTTCTTGACCGTTTAGTTCATGCTAATCTTGTAGCTAATTTATCAAAGTGTGAGTTTGGTCAAGCTAAAGTTCAGTACCTTGGGTATGTAATTGGTGATGGACATGTTGCACCACCAGGAGCTAAGGTTCAGGTTATAAGTGATCTTCCCAGACCTAAAAGTAGGAAAGAGCTACAGATTTTTGGGAATGGTAGGTTATTACAGGAGATTTGTTCTTAACTTTTCTATTCTTGTATCACCACTTACAGACCTACTGAAAAAGGGAGTTGAATTTGTCTGGACCGATAACTGTGAATCCTCTTTCAACAAACTTAAAGCTATTCTATTAAGTCAGCCAGTGCTCGCTACTCCAAATTTTGCTAAGCCTTTTAAGATGGCTGTTGATGCAAGTGATACAGGAGCTGGGGCTGTTTTGCTGCAAGAGGATGATCAGGGTATTGAACATCCTGTATCTTATTACAGTAAGAAGTTCACTCCACCTCAAAAGAACTACTCAACTATTGAGAAAGAGCTTTTGGCCTTGATTTTGGGTTTACAGCATTTTTCATTTTATTTGTGTTCTGGTTTTGACCCCATAGTCATTTATACCGATCATAACCCACTGAAATTCCTTAGTAAGTTTAAAGATAAAAATCAGAGATTGACAAGATGGAGTCTACTTCTTCAGGAGTATTCATTAGACATACAACATGTCAAGGGGAAAGAAAATGTTATTGCAGATTGCTTATCCAGACTTTAGACAGATTGTTTTAGAGTAATAAGAAATTTCCTTTGTAAATTTCTTTTTTCTTTGTGGGGAGGTGTTACATAGCCTATGATTTCATCATCCTTTGTGTAATTTTAACGCACAGTATGCTGCATGTTTGATCACGAGCGTGTTCTGCCTCAGTCCCCCCTTCTACCGTTATAGTAGAGTAAGTCGTTCTCTCTGTTGTCCAGAGCGGGATTGTCAACTCTATGTCCCCATGGCTTCATTTGCGCGTCCTTATTACAAGTTGTATCAAGCTCTCCTGGCTCCTATATAATGAGCTCAGTCTCTGCATCATTGCCACTTAGATCTGCTCCTCATTTTGTTCACATCTCTGTCCTCCCCTGTACAATTATTATTATTGTGAGTGCTCAAGAAATCTCCAACCATCTAGCAGCTGTGTGTAATTTGAGTATAACTGTTGTTGCATTTTTTCTTGTACTGTATAGCATAAGGTGTTAATTTGTAGGCCTAGTGAAGTTTTGTAATTCATGTAGGGTTCTTTATGTCAGTCATTTTAGATAATAGTTTGTATCTGTAATTATTTATCTGGCATTCACTGAGTATTATCTGGTATCTCATTTTATCAGGGCTGACTTAGATAAATTTACTCTTGCTAATTTCGTGTTAATAGAGGCTATTGCAGTTAACCATATATTTAACCTGTTTTTGCCATTACATTATCCTTATGAGTCCTGAATGTTTTGTTGTTAGTTTGAGCATTAAACTTTAACTTGTAATTTTACCTAACTCTTTTGTTTTGAACCTGGAACTTTACGGGACAGTAGTGACTCTTCGTATTCTCACTTAAAGTGTACGTTATCTTTCTCTGTTCCGTAACAATATATATATATATATATATATATATATATATATATATATATATATATATATATAAACCTAAGCGTTCACCCATAATAAAAACCTTTCGTAACCTACATTTGTATAATAACGAAATTTTCTGCTCTCACTTAATAATTGTAGCCGACATCTTGAACCATATACTTCAAACCGATAATGTCAACGAATAAGTCAATATTTTAACTTCGGTATTTACTAGTAGTTTAGACAGCTGTTCTCCGATGATAACCAAAGATATACGCCGACCCTTCACCCCAAGGATAAATAGTACGATTCGCGATGCCATGAAGGACAGACGACGCACAGAGAGCTCGAAAGAGAGACCGATTCAATGTAGCCATACAAAATCAATATAAAGAATTAAAAAAGCAAGTAAAAAGTGTTATCAATAATATTAAAAGACAGTATTATCACACTAAACTATCTAAATGCAAAGGTAATACAGCTGCTACATGGAAAGCAGTTAAAGATATAATACCTCCTAAAAATAATTCCCCTGCGCCAGCATTTGGCAATATCATTAATATAGGAGATTAATTTTATAAATTTGTTGCAAATGTTAGTGAAATAACCTTCCATAAATCACAAGAGCTATTAAGGACTGATATCCTGCACACTTCTCATGACACAGAAGCTATTACTAGAGCTAATAACAGCATAAATAATTTCCGTCCTCAGCCTGTCCGTCAAAATACGGTTATATTAACAAACACTTGCATGAAACCAGTTCTTACGACTCGGATAACATTTCACTAAATTTCATTAGTGACTCTTTATATCTTATCATACTGTACTTAACAATGATGATAAATAACTCAATTGTCACTGGTCTCATTCCCAATTCATGGAAACACGCCATTGTTACCCCCCTTTATAAAGCTGGGGACAAGAATGATATTACTAATTTTCCCCCCATCTCACTTCTACCAACCTTCCCCAAAATTATCGAAAAAATTGCCTCTATTCAACTCCTGGAGTTTTTGGAAACCAACAAACTACTCCGTAACAGACACAGCTCGCGCTGTAGTAACTGATAAAGTTTATAACAGCATGGATAATAAACGTATATCTCTCTTAACCGTATGTGATCTTTCCAAGGCATTTGACAGCATCAGTCACAGCATCCTCCTAAAAAAATTAAAGAAGGTAAATGTAGACATTTTCTGGTTCAAAAACCACTTAACAGACAGAACACAGTCAGTTCGTATAAATAAGACTGTACAATATCCTTTAAATTAAATATGCCACATGGGGTCCCTCAAGGCTCTGTTTTAGGACCGATATTATGCAATTTATATGTAAATGATATGGAAGAACAGTTTGATAACCGTGCCCTTGTACAATACGCCGACGATACCCAGTTCCTTCACAGGGGCTCAGTAAATGAAATTAATGAATACACAAAACTGAAGAAACTTTGAGTAAGACCAGCATATATTTCCTTCAAAACGGACTTCTGCTAAACACAAACAAGACGCAATGCATCTTCATAGGTACACGCCAGTTGATATCACAAGTACCTGGTGACACAACCATTCATTTCCAAGACACCACACTCCAACTAACTAACACTGTGCAAACCTCGCCGTTTATATAGACCGGTACATGACCTTTTATAGTCACATAAATGAAACAAGCAAGAGAGTAATGGAAGCTCTAATGCTTATTAATAAAACACTATTTTGATAAAGATACTTGTTTAATCATTATCAAATCGCTGACATTAAGTCACTTAAACTCTTGTAACATTATTTGGGGTAGAACGAATACCACTTTGATTGTAAAAATACAAAAACTACAAAACTTTGCTGCAAAAGTTGCAGACAGAAGAGCCAGGAAGTATGACCATGTTACCTCTTTTTTTTTTTAAAGACCTTCAGTGGCTAACCACAGGTAATCTAACAACACTTAACCTAGCAGTTACTATATTTTAAAAACTACATAATCTTCTCCCAGAGCACATCCTGTCTCCCCCGACGGTCAACAATATAACCTGCAGCATAACCAGAAAACGAAATAACTTATATGTTCTAAAAGTTAACACAGACACGGGAACCATTTCACTTTACGTAGCAGGTCCTAAACTATGGAATGAGCTGCCATCATATATTAAAGTGTCCCATAACCTATATATACATAAATATATAGGTTTATTACCTACTAAATAAAACTCAGTTCTATGGGCTCACAACTAATACAAGAACAACTCTGCCTCAAAGCACTATTGTTTTAAACCATATACTGTATGCATAGTATGTATCATTATATATACTGTTAGCATGTAAGTACAGTGTAAGAAGAATAACCAATTTTTGTGGAAATAAAGGTTTTTATTTTTATTTTTCAGTTTTAATCTCTCTCTCCCTCTCTGTCTGTCTGTCTGTCTGTCTCTCTGTCTCTCTCTCTCTCTCTCTCTCTCTCTGTCTCTCTCTCTCTCTCTCTCTCTCTCTCTCTCTCTCTCTCTCCAATCATCACACCAATTCTAAGTGGGATGTTCCTGGCATATCACACATGAGTGGTCGCTAAGAAAATAAAAAAAACATACGGAATCCCTTTTGGACAAACTTCCCAGAGACTAAAACAGTCCATTCAACAAAGTCCTTTATATAAAATGTAAGACCTTCTAAATGCAACTAAATTTCTTTTCTCGTTATTATCGTCCATATTTACAATTTATGAGTTTTTCACAAACATGCAAAATACTTTTATGTCAAGACACTTTTATAAAGAAAGCATTATAACCATTATACAGGAACACATTGCTATTATCATTATAAATTAATTAATAGCATACATGAACGCATTTTCACAAAACCATTAAATGAACAATGTAAGAGGATCATTAAACACATTCCAGGAAAAGTCAGCAGAGGCAAAAATAAAGTCATAAATTCGTGGTATAAACATTCAGGGTTCAATTTACTTCCCCCTGATGCTGTCACCCACGCCCTTTAGAAACACTTATTATCATCCTCTACAGATTATTCAAGCATTGTTGGTGCTCCTTTGAGACTCGTCTGACCTGTTTTCTGGTGGAGTGATCGCGAGATGCCTTATCCAGGACTACCGATACAAGAGCCTGATGCTCTCTAATGTGTTCACTACTTCCCCTGACAGTTGGGTGGTCATTTCCTATACTCACCCTGAACACGGAATTACAGCTTTCACATACCGGTAGGTTGTTGGTGCGATTCTTTTCATCAATGGATGGTGATAGACCCTCCACAACTGTGATGGAAACAGGGGAGGAATGTTTCTCGAGAGCACTGCAGTAAGTTGTCCATCAGGCCTACCTTGTGGCTGGATACATCGAAAACTGCCTGATCCATATTTAGTTGGTACTGAAACTGTCTATTAGACCCTAGAGTTCTTTGTCACCAGTTATATTCACCAGCTAACCATCCATCCCACATGTCAACTAATCTGAAATAGATGCGTCAGTTCAAACATTACACAATCGTGTTTCACCTGGGCATCAGTCCTGTGTGCATCCCCGAGTGGTGAACTCTGAAACTTCCTTCGCGTACTTTTGGGTCGCGTGGTGAACACAGCCACCATGTGACACAAGGCAACTCGCGGCTGTGGCAATATAAATGCTAGTTGCAGCTATAGCATCATCCATCACAGTGGAGTCCACTCACGATCAAAATAAAACCCTGGAATATTGTCAGACATGTGCCTTACGATCTAATTTCCGGGACTCCACCACAGTAGATTTGACAGGTAATTAGTGTTCAAGTCGTTAGGCTTGAAGGCTGGTGGGGATCAACACTTTGTCGGTGCGTGGCATATGGACTACCTGACCGTGGCCACACTTTTCTTAGTCAATGTCCAGATTCAGATACATATTTTCTTTACATTATTCACAGGTCTGGCTATAAGGTATAGATTTTTTATATGAATTTTATTTTAGTTCTGTTTTGTTGGGGAAGTATTTTTTGTGTAAGAGATATATTTTAAGATGGACCTCTTTTACCACTGAATTATTAAGCAAGACTCAAAGGAAGTTGTCTTATATAATCTTTAGGTGTTGCATAAAAATTATTTCTATTCAGTATGATTCAGGAGTAAAGGTGAGAGGCGGAGGGCATTTGTCTCTATGATCTATATCCCTTGAGTAAAGGAAGAAAAAATGCTGCCAACGTATTCCATGAGTAAAGTAACGAACAACAAAGAGACGTGGAAGAGGAGGCTGAATATCTCCCATCTTTGTACTGGTGTAGGTGAGTGTGACAATCCCCACTGCCCAGTAATTGCTCCAAGCAGCATCATACCCCTCACGGCACAATAGCAGGGAGGATCGTTTATAGAGCTTCACTCCTCTGATTCATATCCCCCGGGAGATGAGAGTATCCCGGTGGTGTTTTGTTAATTTTTAGTGTCTTAGGGAAGATGTTCCGAAGTGATCAGTGGTAATTATCTCTAACTCTACATGTTCATTAGTCTCGCTACAACTGAATAATATTGTCTGAATGTGGCAAATAAAGTATAAAGGATAATACCATCGTGTTGAAGGGATAAAATATGATCATTGCTTTATACTGCAGCGTCTAACAATGCCCTTCACACTGGTATGTTCATGCTGCATTGTTATATATTTATAGGCAATTCAAAATTATTTTACCATCATAATTTTTCACCATGACTGTTTTTATTTTCGTCATAGGTTTATACATCAGTATCGGAAATTCCTTGGGAGTTAGTATCCTGTTAGTTATTGTTAGTAGGACTGTTAGTATCCTGTTAGTTATTGTTAGTAGGACTGTTAGTATCCTGTTAGTTATTGTTAGTAGGACTGCTAGTATCCTGTTAGTTGTTGTTAGTAGGATTGTTAGTATTCTGTCAGTATCCTGTTAGTTGTTGTTAGTAGGACTGTTAGTATCCTGTTAGTTATTATTAGTAGGGCTGTTAGTATCCTGTTAGTATTCTGTTAGTTGTTAGTAGGAATGTTGCCTTGTGCTTCATTGTATTTTTGCTAGACTGTAATGTTTTCACCCACAGTCAATAGGATTATCCACACCAATATTCAGACTGATTCTCGCTGTAGTTTTTCTGTTATTTACAAGCACACAGAAAAGCTGAAAGATTTACAGGTGTGCACAAACAGACAGACAATCAGACCGGCGTGCAGGAAGACAGACAGGCATACAGGAAGACAGGCAAACAAAGACAGACAGACTGGCAGATAAACAGAGCGGCAGACAGACAAGCAGACAGAGAGGATGATAAACAGACAGACAGATAGACTGGCAGGCTGGTGGACAAATTTATCGGTAGGGAGACAGACAGACAGTCAGATAATCTGGTAGGTAGATAAGCAGGGCGATAAGCAGGCCGACAAGCAGGCCGGCAGACAGATTGACAGGGAAGCAGGTAGACGGATAGACAGACCGATAGACAGACAGACAGACAAGTAGACAGACAGACAGACAAGTAGACAGACATACAGACAGGTAGACAAACAGACAGACAAACAGGCAGGCAGACAGACAGACAGACGGACAGGCAGGAGTTTGAAAACCTCTGCTGCTTCCTCCACTCTTTCAGTTTCTATAATACTGATGACGTATCAGATAGAGCCAGGATTCCGATGGCTTGAATGATGAGTGAATGGAAGTGTGGCCCATTGGAATGGGCAAACTTGGGCTGCCTAGACGTTGCTACTCCTCACCCAGTCGTAGGGTGGGAAAGGAGGTCCGGATGATGATGATAATGGTGATGATGACAATGATGACGTATTTCCCGTTGTTTTCTTACCACCACCAAACAATTATATTCACATTAGGAGGATCTGTAGTAGTGAAAGATGTAAATGCTGCCCAAAGGTGAATGAAAATGTCAGGAAGAGAGAGACAGAAGAAAAATTAAATTCTTGGACTGAAAAGGTTAATGGCAATGAATCCAGGTATGTCAAAATGGACTAATCTTGTTTTGGTTCTTTTGTTTTATAGTCTTTGGAAAGGACACATTCTTGGAGACAATAGCTGGGGTTCTTTCGGTATGCGTTAAACAAAAACTGTGAAGAATACAAATAAAAAAAAATGTTTGTCACTTACCGAACACTTCCCAGGACTATTCATCTCACCAAATTTTAAAAAAGGTAAATAAATCAATAAGTCAAACGCAGCCATCCTTTCCTGACGTGAACCCTCTGACCATTTATGTTTTTACCTGTTTACGTGCGTCAATTCCCCGCCTCTCGAATATATATGCTGACTGATACGACGTTAACTGCCTAGCGAATCAATTTCCTCGTTGTTATGGTAATCTATGTCTGATCTTCCGTGCCTGTCACTCTTATGCTGCTCTCTCTCCATTATTGCTTCCTGCCTCACCCCCTGCCTAGCCTTGCCAATCCCTGCCTCACCACCTGCCTGTCCCTGCACCCCTACCAAGCTCTGTGCGTCCCTGCGTCACCACTCCCTGTCCCTTCTTCACCCCTGTCTAGCCTTGTCTATCCCTGCCTCATACTGCCTGTCTCTGCCTATCCTTTGGCAAGCCTTATCTACCCCTGCCTCACCACCTGCCTATCCCTGCCCAACTTTTGCCTAACCTTGTCTGTCCTTACCTCACCACTGCCTATCCCTGCCTCACCCCTGCTTGGCCTTGTCTATTCCGGCCTCACACTTTCCTATCACTGCCTCACCACAAGCTAACTTTATCCATCCCTGCCTAACCCCTGTCCATCATTGTGTGTCCCTACCTCATCCCTGCAAAGCTTTGTTTACCACTACCTCTCCCCTGCATATTCCTGCCTTAGCCCTTCCAATCCTAGCCTAACTATTTCTACACCTACCTCACCACCTGCCTATCCCTGCCTTACCTTTGCCTAGCCTTGTCTGTATCTACCCAGCCCTTGCTTAGTCAGATTTTATCCTTCCATCCTCTTTCCCATCTCAGTCTCACCCTTGCTAGTTACGCCTCACTCCTGCCTCACCCTTCCCTGCCCCTGTTTATCCCTGCCTTCCTTCTGCCTGTCCTTACATAACCCCACCATCCCTGCCGATCCCTACCTAACTTTGTCTTTAACGATCTATTCCCTTCTTATCCCATCCTGATCCCTGCCTCATCGTTGCCTCATCCCTACCTCACCCCTGTCTCACCCCCGCCTCGCCCTTGTCTCGCTCCTGCCTCGCTCTTGCCTCATCCCTGCCCCACCCCTGCCTCACCCTTGCCTCTCCCTCCATCGCCTATCTGTACCCTCTACGTCCTACACTTCTTTTCCGTCACCTTGAAACTTCCTTCCACACCCTTTCATCACCATTCTCTCTCTCTCTCTCTCTCTCTCTCTCTCTCTCTCTCTCTCTCTCTCTCTCTCTCTCTCTCTCTCTCTCTCTCTCATCTGTCTTTCTGTTTCTTAATGTTTTTTTTTCTTACCTCCTCCAACAAAAAATGGACCGAGGTCATGTATTCACCCGTGTCTGTTTGTCTATTTGTGCACAAGATATCACAGAAAGTTATTATAAGATTTTAATGCAATGTGGTGGATATTTAGGCAGTGGGGTAAGGAAGTGTTGATTAAACATGGAGGTGGATCAGCATCAGAAGACAGGAATAAATCAGAAATTGTATTGGTTTTGGCGGAGACTTTGCGCTCTCTGGTATTGTGTAACAGGGCAGACTCACACCGTAGAATTACTTGGCTATGTGAAACCGTAAAAGTGTTCGCCTGATAGAAGAGAGAGAGAGAGAGAGAGAGAGAGAGAGAGAGAGAGAGAGAGAGATTATTAGCGTTGGCGAAGGTATGTACTCTGAGGATGATTTACAGTTTTCTCTTACAGTGTCAGACTCTTCTCTCTCTCTCTCTCTCTCTCTCTCCCCCTTCCACCCATACCCTGCCTCACTCTTGTCATGTCGCCCATATAAGCGTTACCATTTGTCTCCTCAGTGTTCTATTTTGGCCTGTTGCTCAACCTCCCTTCACCCGAGATTCTTTTACACATTAATATTCTCCCTGCCTTGCCACCTGTTCCTTACCTACTGTCTCTCACTGTCTCTCCCTCTCTCACTGTCTCTCACGGGCTCTCCCCCTCTCACTGTCTCTCACTGTCTGTCTCTTTTCTTAATTCTCTCTTCCTTCATCTGAGTGTAGCAGCTCCCTTTCAATCTCTGTTATGCTTTTTACTCTTAACCTTTTATCTTCTTTCCACCTCTCTCTCCTTCTTCTCTTACTGTTCTTAATTCTCTTTTTATCCATCTTTCCTCCACCCCTTCTCTCTCTCTCTCTCTCTCTCTCTCTCTCTCTCTCTCTCTCTCTCTCTCTCTCGTCCTTCGTGTTTCATCGTTATTTTTTTTTTTACTTTGTGTACCGTCTCTCTCTTTACCCTCTCTTTACTCATATTTCTTTCTCACACTCTCAGCTCTATCTCGCTCTTCCTGTCCTCTTTCACTCTCAGTTCTCTCACTCTCACTTTTTTTATCTTTTTCTCTCCCTCTCTCGCACTCCCCCTGTCCTCACGATTTTTATTTTATTTTTTATTTGCCCATCTTTTTTTCCCATTACTCTCAGGTCCATGTCAGTCTCCCTGCCACCTTTCACTCTCTCTCATTTCCCTCATTTTTCCTAATTAATGTCCGTTGTTCCCAGTATCGTTCTATCTTATTTCACTTTCTCTATGCTTCCCTTTCTCCCTCTTGCTTCTCACCCTTCTTGCTTCCATCTCACTCTGTTTTTTTCACGGTTCCAGTTGTCCTTCACTCTTCCATCTCTCAGTCACTAAACGGTTCAGCCACAGGGAAGTTTGGGGAAGAGTAGGACGGTGAAATGGAAGACAGTTATAGCCGAGAGTGATATTTAGTATGTTTGGTTAATTGTATGTTGTGGACAGCCGTTTGCCTACTGAACGTCCCAACCACAAATCCAGTAGCAAGCGGTGAGACTCGAACCATCTCCAGAACGCTCCCGGAACAAGAGGCAGACCGACCAAGCCACGAAGTCACCCTAAGCTGCCACCCTCCATATCTTCCCCCCTCCCTGCTCCCCACACACCCCCTACAGTGGCCTCCCATGCGATCGTGCTACAGGACTTTGCTCTTACCTGATTATACAGGGAATTTCCGGTTCCTCTCTTACCCCTTACGTCGCACCCTAGTTCCTTATTAGTCACTGCCCCCCCACACCAGCCCTTACTGCCCCCACACCAGCCCTTACTATTCCCACACCAGCCCTTACTGCCTCCACACCAGCCCTTACTGCCCCCACAGCAGCCCTTACGGTCCCCACACCAGTCCTTACGGTCCCCACACCAGCCTTTACTGCCCCCACACCAGCCCTTACTTCCCCCACACCAGCCCTTACTGCCCCCACACCAGCCCTTTCTTCCCCCACACCAGCCCTTACTGCCCCCACACCAGCCCTTACGGGCCCCACACCAGCCCTTACTGCCCCCACACCAGCCCTTACGGGCCCCACACCAGCCCTTACTGCCCCCACACCAGCCCTTACTGCCTCCACACCAGCCCTTACTGCCCCCACACCAGCCCTTACTGCCCCCACACCAGTCCTTACTGCCCCCACACCAGCCCTTACTGCCCCTACACCAGCCCTTACTGCCCCCACACCAACCCTTACTGCCCTCCACACCAGCCCTTACTGCCCCCGCACCAGCCCTTACTGCCCTCCACACCAGCCCTTACTGTTCCCACACTAGCCCTTACTCCCCTCCACACCACCCCTCACACCAGCCCTTACACCAGCCCCAACTCCAACCTTCACACCAACCCTCACTCTCACACCAGTCCCTCCTGTCAGACCTCACTTACACACCATGCCTGACACCAGCCGCCACTAACACCGTCGCTCACACCAGCCCTCACACCAGCCTTCACACTAGCCGCGAAACCAGACTTCACACCAGCCCTGAAACCAGCCCTCACACCAGTCCCGGCACCAGCCGCCAAACCGACCCTCTATACCAACCCCCATACCAGTCCTCACACCAGCCCTCACACCAACCCCCACCCCTACCCTCACATCAGCCCTCACACCAGCTTTCATCTTCATCCCCAACACCAGCCCAGAATAAGGCCTAATAAAGATCCCTACACCAGCCCCCACACCCGATATCATTTTCTCACTAAGCCTCACACCAGCCCCAACACCAGCCCTCATATCCACGCCACCG